>NW_027396644.1:0-243781 GCF_047715775.1 Aspergillus undulatus
CTATAGAGAATGATAGGCAGAAAAAGAGCCGATCCAAACGCCAGATGGCTTGTACAGAAGGTCTTTCATTTCAGGAAGCCAGGGATCTAATTTCGTCCAGAAATGAGGAGATAGAAGCAAGAGGGGGGGGTACCAGCGAAGGTGCTCCTCAAAGTTTAGGTGTACCTGAACGTGCTCCACCAAGATGTTCAGAATGTAATATTCAGGGACATAAGAGAACCAGCTGTCCTACTCGTTTTGGCTTTTAGTTTCTGCAATTTAAATTACTTTTGGCAGTGGTATATTACTTTAAAGTTGATCAAGCATCTAGTTTTAAGGCGTGTGCACGGATGACCCGGGAAGTACGGGTCACCCGGGAATTACGTTATATCGGTCATCCCTGATGACTCAGTTCTTAGTCAGCATTAGGTAGTTAGCTCCCGCCGGCGGCGGTCTCTGAATAGCATCAACTTATCCACTTCCATACTTCACTATAGGCCTGTCGGGTCCCAATTCGCTACAGAGGACCTTATTATACATAAAAAGAAAATGCTTTGATTTACAAGAGCGGTGGCGTACAAGGCTGTCCACTGTGGTTGTACGTATTACTATTAAATCTATTTGCTTTGCACGCCCTTCTCCTAGATCCATTCTTCTTGCCATTATATTGTTAGCGCGAAGTCTCTCATCTCAGGAAGACTATGGACTCGTTAACCGTTTACGCCATTGCTGTTGGTGGTATCTTTGCTGGTCTTACTTTTGTCCGGACATTCTCTGTCCTTGCCAGCTGGAAGGGTTCCGTCTCTGTTTTCTTCTCTCGACATCTGGCACTCCCCTTTCTGGTTCATAGGCATTGGTTTCTAGGACCCTGGACCCGAGCTGACGTTTTGTTTCACGCCTTATACGCTGCAGCCAACATATTTCTTGTCTTTTATAGAATGAAGTCATTGACTGGCGCTGGCCACCAGGCAGCCAAGCTCGCTCTAGTCAACATGATCTTCCCTTTGTCACACGATCCACATTAGCCACCTAGCTGATCTTCTAGGCATAAAGTGGAGTACTTGCTGTAGGATCCACCGTGTAACTGGCTGGATGGCTGTTGCCTTGCTGTCATTTCATGTCATTATGGCGGTTCAAGCCAAGGGATTTACATTTCCACTCCGTGAACTTCAAAACCTCTTCACTATGCTTGTATGATATCTAACATACCATCCTAATTCAACTAAATGGTAACAGGCTACGGTTTCCCTGGGTGTTCTTGTCCTGATCTCTATTCCACGGTTTCGTCAATGGTCCTATGAGATATTTCTTCGAGGACATCAGGTTCTGGCCGGACTTTTTGTCTACGGCACCTGGCAGCATATATCACAGAATCAGTCCATAAGAGCATATGTTTTAATCGCGTTGGGTACTTTTGGAGTGAACTTAATTGTACAGCTGATAACCCTCCTATACCGAAATGGCCTGTTCACAGGGCGTGGTGCCCCACGGGCTATTGTGTCATTCAGCGTGAGGGAAGCTCGCATGGCGGCGTCTGTGGGTGATCCTAAAAAGGACAAGGAGGGCGCTGTGAAACGGAATGGACATGTTGACACGTTATCACCTCCGGATGTGAAAGTTGCCCATATTCGCCTTATCTTACCAAGGCCGGTGAAAGTAGAGGCGGGACAGTATATCAACCTCTGGATGCCATCAGTTAGTCTCTGGTCATGGACGCAGACGCATCCGCTTACGGTCACATCGTGGTCTAAGTGTACCCAGGACACTATGGAGCTCCTGGTGCAGCCACTTTATGGTCTTACTGCAACTCTTCTTCGCTATGCCCCTGCTGCTGTGCAAAGCTCGGTTTCCTTTTTGGCCCTCTTTACTGGCCCTCATGGCACGAGCGAAGACGTCAGTCAATATGGAAGTATAATCGTAATCGCTAGCAGATATGGAATCGCAGCTGCCATTCCGTATCTTAAGAAGATGATTTACGGGTATAATACTTGCACCTCTCAGGTCCGCCGGCTACATTTAGTGTGGCAGGTGGAATCGATCGACGAGATGAAGCCAGCCCTTACTCTACTCAATAACCTCCTGAAAGACGACACCATGGACGAAGGCTATGTTCGTACTGTTCCAAACGCTAGTATGCCCCATCTGGCACTGACAATAACCGTGATATAATCCCGGGCACGGTGCCCAGACGAGAGAAACCTTGGCATCCGCTCCTTAGTAGGCTACGTATGTGTAGCTGATACAGCCTCGTTCTGCCCTTCTTCCCCTGTGCATGCATATTTCATAACAGAGGGCAATAAGGTACATGTCGCGTCGCAGTCCTAGGATTTTGCCGCGACGACAGCAGGCAGTCACAGTTTCACATGCTTACAGCATTCGGTCTCACAATTCTCCGCTGCAATTTTGGAGGGATGAATAGCCTAATTTGGCGTTTGGACTGACTCACTCAGGCTTCTCCAGCTCACGCGAGCGTCATGTGCCAAAAGACTTCATGCATTCATCATCGCTGTCAGCCTCCACTGGCACATCCCCCGCCGGCATAAACTGGATGACGATGTCTAACATGAGTGCTTTTCTGTCGCGGCCAATGACTGGCATCCAGTTATACTCTTCCGTCCATATACAACGTGGATCCTGCATCATCGGAAGGATCTCGCCCGTTTGCATATTTTCGAAGTCGAAGGACACCAGACGCTCCTTGTGGTGCCTTTGCAGCCTTACAAAAGGCCCTGCCACGATCCTCATCCGATCGTCAAGCCTGTACTTGCGGAGGCACCGGGAACGAAATACTGTCGATACTAGCAAGCACGTCTTCCACGTATAATAGTCGACAAAATCCAGAATCAGATCATACAGCTCCGGCGGGAGAATGCCTGCTGATTTGGATGCTGCGCGGCGGCTCGCGGCGACTTCGAAGAAGTTGGCGAGCGCCGCGAGCCCGGGGAACAGACTCTGGAGTCTTCGCCTTGTCCCTGTGCAGTTCGTGTTTATAATAAGCTCACCGCGCTGATGCCGTATTTTCATCCCAGGTTTCAGCTCTGGTCGCATGCGCGGATGTGTGCTCACACAATAATCTGCGCGCAGAGGTGAGAGATTGACAGTACCACTAACTTTAACGAAAGGTTTCTCGTCGTCACCGAAGGAGACCTCTGCAAAGGCCGCTTTAAAGAGCGACAGGACAACAATCTGAAAGTTGGCGCGTCCCTGCTCAATGCCCCAAGTAACGGCCTTTGTGATGGCCTCTCCATCAATCACCAGTACAAGGCTAACAAGCACATCCTCGAGCCAGTACATTGTCTCCGTGGGTGACGCCCCTGGAGGCTCGCCCGGTCGGTGGGACGGGGAGCCAAATTCCAGCAACGGAGCGCTATCACCAGCCCACTCTTCGTCAAGCCATCCAGGTGACTTGGGTAAGTGGTTTAACTTGCAGTCTGACATTTCGCAAGTTCGAGGGTTACACCGCTGAGCGGGAAAAGAGTGGAATGTGGCCTGACTAGACGCAATTGAGACGAGAGCAAATGCCAACTCGCGGAAAGGAAACGAGTCCGGGCTCCACTCCATCCCAAATCTGATGATCTCGTCCTTATACTGAATAAGCGTACTAGCCATAATGAATGTGAGAAACGCCTTTCGCGCCTCCGTAAGGTATGTCCTCGGGGTCACAAGGCGAAAGTTGTATTCAATCTTTCGGTTCCGCTCAGGAAGCTCCAAAGCTGGCGAGGCTATATGCTCTTCCGGGCAGACATCGAGGGAGATGGTAAGCTTGTCCGGATAAATGCTGTCTACAATAGCGCGAAGCCATAGTTCGTCCTGGCGCGGGATATTTCCCAACTTCCAATGTATGCTGTGGTCCATGGTAAAGACTTCATAGTCGAGATTGATGATGTAAGAGTACTCAACATGAAAGTACTCAACATGGTTACCCAGCCGCGGGAACTCGGAAGGAAGCGTCCGGAACTCGCGAAACTGCGAATAGTCGGGTTTGAAGCCATCGCGAATCTCGTAGACATGACTTTCAAGGGCATTTTCCCTGGCCGCATACTCGGCTCGCATCGACTCGAGCCATTCTGCAAATCTTTAGTATAATGTAAGGCACGGATAGTCCCTCACGGCGTACTATGGTATTCCTTCGGATCGGTGGGGATGCTTGCGATAATTTTGGCGCCAAGGCCCTCGAAGTAGCTGTCGAGCCGGTGATAGCGAATGTAATAGCGCCTGCGGAAGCGCACTATCTCAAGCCCTCGAGTTCCCATTGCGATCGTGCTGGACAATTCGGTTCTCCTTTGGCGGGCTCCCTTTGACAGAAAGAAAGAGCATACCAATATTTAGCGGGTGGTAGATACTTGGCAAAATGGGGCAGGTTTTTCGCCCATTCCAGCGCGCCACGACCACCGATCGTTGCGGAGGTGGATACAGGGGTCAGGAGTGACTCCATTGGCCCATTGTGGATCCAAGCTACTGTGTGATGTGAATCTCCCGCGGAAATAGCTCCGCCGGGAGCGGTGATCAGCTGTCGGAGCATACTGCCATCCGGTACCGCCTGCCCCTAGGGGCTCATCTTTGCTTAGTTAAAATTTAGTAAGCTAGTTCTCTTAGATAGGCGGCCTGCCGGCCACCCAATGAGACACACCGTAGATCAGAGCACAGCTTTATTAAGTATCTTGCTCTACGGAATGCATGTTGCTCATATCGAGATTAAAAAGAGAAGAAAAAAAAAAAGAAAAAAAGAAAAGAAAGAACGCCTCTTATTCTTTTCGTATTCAATAATATCATATTTTTTGTGCCTGTTTTTTTTAGAAATATCACGGCTATCCGCACCTGGAGATATTGGCTGAATAAAATGTTCAGGCTAAGCTCTTGGTAGTGGGGCCGAGAAACAATCAGCGTGTGTTTGTTGGTAAAGGCAATTACGAGAACAACTGTATCAAGTCGCCACGTAACTGCTGTTACTTGAACGTTTTCTCGAGCGGTGGACAGACCATTAACGGTTTCACTGTCCCTTTTTATTGGATATTGCTCCACGACCCAGATACAATGATGATAATGTAACTGAGAGCCTCTCGAAGCTATATTTCTCATCATGAGAAATCTCATGGTCAACCTTGTGCCACAGCGTCAGCCCCAGTGATTGCGACGATACTCATCTCATCGCATCCAGTCTGTTCAGCACAATCAAGAAGTCTTGCGCAGTGAGCTCCAGCCCTCGCTCACTTAAGAGATCCTCCCCTTCACCGAGTACTCCTCGGAATAAGGGTCCATTCATCCCTCCATTCAACTCCCACACTTTCCCATCCTTCTGCACGAAGGCCAAGAAATGGTGGTGATTATCCTCTCGAGGTGAGGGGACATTCGAAGATCCACGCGATGCCGCATCCATGTGCGCCTCTTCAAGAAAACTGGAGTCATACAGCAACTGCGCTCGCTCTGTGGGCCCAAGAAGAATAGCTTGTTGACGGAGTGCGTCTATTGCCGTGCCGGGGCGCACATATCGGCCACCTTCCAGGTTGAAGACTACGTGCAGGAGAGCCATCAGCCCACAAGCATGGCCGATAGTCTGTTTCATCCATATAACTGGTTCATTAGGACCTGAACCTTTGTACTCTGATATGGTTGGATTAACTGCTGAGCGGGCAGCTTGATATATAGGCCGGTCCGCCAGGACAATAAGGGCGTGACAGGGTCGGAAATAGCACTCTTGAAGGAATGCTGGAGAGGTTGAGATAATGTCATGAAAGTCGAGATCCCATGAGATCTGGAGATTCTCACAGAGAAGTTTCAGGACATCAGGATTATTCTCTGAGACATTTATCAGTCGTGCTCTTTACATAAAGGAGGTTAAATTTGTACCGAGTGGGATGAAGGTCTTAATGCCATCAATGATTTCTGCCTGAGGCGGTGCAGGCATTTCGAAGGGATTATAATGTGATGAACTTTCTGATGGAGTTTAGTTCAATCGGAAGGAAATTGTGGATCGGTGTCTGCCTTATAGAGAAAGATGGATCGTGGGCGGGGTAGCTCCTCTTTGTCTTACTGGCTTTCACCGCCCAATGCACGACCCCACCTGATGCACGAGTTTGCTTCAAATCGCGAGAGATCACGTACTACGTATGTACTGCCCCTCAATATAGATCATTTCGCTAGCTGATTGGAGTAGTTAACGTAATGCGACATCCTTCTTTTGGGGAAACCTGTGGATGGACCAAAATAGACGTATGCATAAGCTCGATACTGTAATATAAATACAATACTATGTAAATTTCATGTTCAATACAACCAGCAACTCTGTAGCAGCCCTCTTGAAACAGGTGACTCATTAATCTACTTAGACCTAATGCCTTGGCAGTAGGGCTAGAAGGAAACTATCATATGTTTGTCAGTCAAACCGATTTCAAGAATGGCTGTAAAGTCGAGGCACCCTTGCATCAACAATGCTTTCTTGGTGGAGGAATTGTCTCAGCAACTCGTCGTGGAGACACGCTTTCGGGGAGCCTAGGATACGGTCAAAGTCCCTAACCAAGTTGTCCAAACGAGAGATTGTAGCTAGTCGTTGATTACTTTCCTGGCGCAGTAAGGGCTCCAGGGAGCATAGTTCACACGAGTAAATAAAATTAAAGGCTTCTTTTAATATATTTGGCCTGCTGGCGCGATGCTGGCTATTGTTCAAATATACTATTATCAACCAAGCGGCCAACGGCTTCGAGACTGGTTAACCGTCGTGATATCATAATTGGTGGATATTTAGCAAGGATTCGTGTCCCTTTCAGGGTTTTAGAGGTAGCCATAACTGCTTGGCCCGTACCTAGAATCTCACGAATAGTAGAGAGGCATATAGCAGGGATATGTTCAACGTCATATTTGCTATATGCAATGAATGCTAGCGTGCCGACCAGTTTACGCTCTGTATCGAAAAGCAACGTAAACCGTCTTTTAAAGACTGGTAGGCAATCAACCAGCACGATCAGAAGCAGCGAGAGTCTATAACAAGGGACTGTATCTTCTTTCTTTCATGCTTTCTTGTGGTCACTTGTTACCCCATTGATGCAAGGATCGAGCTTATACAGGGTACTATCAACCTCTGCTTAAGCGGAAACGGCGACTGCTTACGAAAGATATAGGGAATCTAAAAGCGGCCAAGAAGATTCTTCTCTAGTTTTAAGCAATGCGAATACGCAAAATTGCTCGAAAAAAAAAAAAAAAAAAAGCAATGATCTGGACTTAGGCAGTGGCCAAACCCGGTCTCCCTGGAAAGTGTCCTGTTTCAGGTGCTCTGAAGGCGCTACTGTTTCGGGCATGGCAAACTTCAGCGCTTTTCAAAACTAGCAGACCTTGCCCAGTAATCCCCAGTGACAGGCTAAGCCTCAACCACAGTAAATAAACACTCAAAAGAGGCGACTTTGACGTATAAAAACTGGCTAGAAACCCCTTAAAAGAATCAATGCAAGATGCGTAGATCTTAAATGCTCCAAGAAGGCTAATTAGTAATACAATATGTACAAGCAAGAATTTACAATCGTGTAGCGTTTTTCACAGGGATATTAAATCATGGGTGACACCCCTCAAGCAGAGACCGTATATCCTGCCGCTTGATCGGTTTCGTCAAAAATGTATCAATTCCAGATGCAAACGCCTCCTTCTGGGCAGCTTCGCTGTCCAGTCCAGTCAAGGCCGTGATCTTCGTCGGGTACCAGCGGGGCTTTGAAGAAGGATGCTCGTCAAAGTATGCCCGCTCTTCCTGGCGGATCGTTCGGCTGGCTTTGAAGCCGTTCATGATGGGCATTGAGATGTCTGGCTTGTTAGCATAAATCAAAATAGAGAATGGAAAGGGGTAGCATACCGATGATGACCAGGATGAACTTTCCTGGATTTGCTCGGACCTTCTCAACAGCTTCTAGCCCATTCCTTGCTGTCTCGCAATCCCAGCCTTCCTTCATCACATACGTGACGAGGATCTTCAAGTTGAGCGGGTTGTCCTCCACCAGTAACGCGCATGGTGTGATATCCTCCGGAGGACTTTCTACGTCTGGTGTTGCGTGACTTTCGCGGCGTGAACTGCTAGCTGAGGTACCGAGTTCCTGGCTATCCTGGCTTCCCAACTTATCCAACGTAGGCCGCTTGCTGATCTTCATCCTGTCGCCCGGCGCATCTCTAGTATCGATATCTAGAGGCAGATGTGACGACTCTGGTACTTCAACCCATCGAGTTTCCTCCTCTCCGTGGGTGCCCTCGCCATGTTGCTGCCTGATACAAAGCTCCAATGTCTTTGCGAGTTTGCGAGGCCCACAAGGTTGGCTAATAAATTCGACAACCGATTTTTGCTCATGCTTCTTCGTCATTGTCTGTGCAAACATGTTGTGCGCAGCTTCGGGGGACTGGCAAATGACAATGAGAGGGGATAGCCCGTCTAGTTGATCGATGTGGAACTGCTGGTTGCGTCGGGCGTCCGGTCCATCTAGATCAGTGTGCACCATCAGGTAGAAATCGCACGGATCGCGGTCACCGTGGAGAGACACTGTCTTGACCGTAAAGTGGAACCAGTCCTCACACACCCGCTTTAACGATTTGTACAGTGTGACATCGCGGTCTGACTCAAGCGAGGAGCCAAACCCTAACAAGCCAATGGTTTTTCCGTACGCTTCCTTCCGTATCAAGCCATATGCCGCGTTCGAAGAGGATCCATCGGATGTATCTGGTAGTGAGGCAAGTTTAAGCGGCACCCCGATGGAGATCTCAGTGCCTTTGTCTTTTTCGGAGCTGACCTCAACGGAGCCCTTGAGCGAGCGAAGTGCTTTCTGGACAATGTATAGTCCGAGTCCACTACCCGGAGCCAGTGTATCTTCTTGCGAAAAGGGTGTGAATAACCTGTTTCGCAGGAACTTTGTGCCGATGCCCTGCCCTGTGTCTTTGACAGTAAGAGTGACAACGTACTGGTCATTAGGCTCCGGGGACCCGTTGGAATCACGGCTGTCGGGACGGGGTGATTCGGCTGCCTTCAGCCCCAAGTAAATATAACCTTGCGAGGTGTACTTGAGCGCATTGCTGAAGACGTTCATCAAGATGCGGCGCCAGCACCCAACCTGGGTGAAGAATTTCCATTCTGCGGCCTCTTGGATATCAAAGATAATGGTAACCCCCTTTCGCTGATGGACAACCTGAGACGCGTCTGCATTCCCCGAATGTCGATGCCGAGCGCGAGGGTGGTGGTAGAAACTGTGACCAGCAAAGACGCTCTCCACGACTTCCTCGAGCACAGAGTCTAACTGTACGTCCTCAAAGACATTCCCACTGCTGCTCGGGGGATTTCGCTCCAGTTTTGATCGACCATGAGAATCTCCATCGCCAGTGTTGCGGCGGTGCCGCTTCTTCAGCTTTGGATCTTGCTTGAACTTGTCGATATAGGTAAAGTCTAGCAGATGGTTGATTGTATCGAGCAATGTCCGCCCGCAAGACTCGATAGTATGGACCATTCCTTGTTGCAGCGCATTCATGGCCGTGTCGCTCAAGATGTCAGCCGTTCCGAGAATGCCATGCAGGGGACTTCGCAGTTCGTGAGAGATACTGGTGACGAGGTCCGCCTTGGCCTTTTCAGCCATTTCCACGTCAAGTCGGTGTACCTCGGCCATGACACTGTTGCCAAACGCGCGAAGATAAGCGAGCTCGTTCTCTGCTGTAAAGACACGCTTGGGCGTATTTGTCCAGACAAGCACACCTGACAACCATCTCGACTTGTGTGAGTCCCAGAGAGGAAGGAAAGTGATGCTGCGGGCACCCCCGAGCGCTTTGTGCAGATCGTGAGCATCCTGCCTGTGTTTCCGCCTTTGTCTTCTCTCGCTTCCCTCTGACCCCTGTGTTCCCGAACTGGCGCTACTGTCATCGGATAACGAGCCGTCCTGAGTGTAGTTAAAGATCTTGCCGTGAGGATACCGATTCATGATCGCCTTTAGCACGACCTCGCGAACAGCATAGGCATTGGGGGGCGCTTGAGCGCGATCGTTGCGATCATTGCGATCGTTGATGGTCGAATACTGTGTCGTGGATGAACCCAAAATCCGGCAGGTGGTGGTGTCGTCCTCCGGGTTGGGAGGGGAAGGCACGGGAGGTGAGGAGCTGCCGCCGCTTTCTGAATCTGTGCTGTCCTCGCTGCTCGACCTCGTCCTCTCCGCCGTGGCTTCGTACCCCACGAGGCCACCGAATGACTCGATTCGCGCATCCAGGAAAACGACCCCCTCCACTTCTATAGACTCACGAACCAAATTCGCGGCCCGAGAGAAGATCCTCTGGAATGATGCCGGGGTGCTGTCGTCGGGCAGTTTATCTCCGGAGTTAGATGCTCGAAACGTTGCCTTGTGGCTCCCGCTTGTCTTCTCGTCTCTGTGGCTTTCTAAATCCTTTTTTTCCTTCGCGGGGCGATGGGGAAGCGGCCGCGTTTGCTTTTCTGTTTCTTGAAGTTGCTGCTGCTCCTCATTCAACTGCCCTTCGACCATCTCGCCCGTTCGCCCGGTTGCAGCCTCCTGGTTTTGAGACTCCAGCCAGGAATCACGGATGGTGGACTTGCCTTCCACGAAGCTTCCTAACCCGTATATCATTCGCTGGGCCTGTCTGTTCTGGTGTTGCGACTGTAGGATGACCAAGTGTTCCGTGACCGTCGCCGCCATATGCTTCATATACTCTATTGACGATTCGTCCAACCCGGATTGGCGAGGCTGGGCATCGAAGATACCGAACGATCCTATTGTGCTTCCCCGAGGGGTCATAATCGGCACCACAGCGCAAAACTGTGCATTGAGAAGCCGGTTAACGAGACTGTGCTTTTTTATGTACCGGCTGTCTCTAGCATCCGATATAACAAGCGCGCCATTAACGATGGCCGGATCATCCGAAGGCTGTGAAAGCGGCAAATCTGCAACCTCGATACAAACACCACTTCCTATCGGTAGTACACAGCATCCCAAGCGGATTTCGTCGCCGGTGGGCGATCCCGTCGCTTCGGCGAGAATGTATTGGTGCGTAGGTCCGAAAAGCGAGATGATTGCCCGCTCGGCGCCCAACCTCATGGCCCCGAGCTGGGCCAGCGATGTCAGGACATTATCGCTCGATGGGGTGGGAACGAAGGAATTTCGACTCGAGTCGTCGAAGGGGGCAAAGGGAAACGAGGCGTGGCCGCGCGGGAGGTATCTTGGTGAGTCAGCAACGTCCTTAGAGCGGCACTGCACTGACTTCTCACCTGTAGAATTCTCGCTCCTTGGTCACATCGAAACATGCGAGTTCGTCTGGTTGGTCGTCTGAAAGCATGCTATCGTGTAGAGTCGTGTTTGAGGGTCATCATCAAGTGTGGCACCGCCAGACGCGAGCTGACTGTGCGAGTACTTAAGATGCCAAAAGGGCTGCGGGCTGATGATATCATTGTCGCTGCTACGTCATCGGTGTTCCTGGCGCTCCACATTTCGCAGGCACAATCGGCTTTTTTCCGTGTGACGAACAGACCAACTAGCGCGCCACTGACATACGTTATACTGTACCAGTCCGAAGTCTGAACAAACGCCCAGTTTTATCTGAAGTGCGGACTTTCAGGAGTCCCGTGGTATAGCGGGCATAAGGGGGTTGAATAGGAAAGGTACGATGAAGCTCGAGTCTGTATCTGAGAACAAGTAGTCTCATTTTTACCAAACTATCAGGCCATCCCAGACTTCTCGTCCTCACTTGATGATCCTTGAGAGCGCGCACAACATATCAACGCTAATCATATGGACATGTACCCTTTCCCTACCAAAAGGGGAAGATCCTGGATGTCGCGAAATTATTGGAGAGTTGAAGGACTTTTTGAACAAACTGTCCGCGACCCGCATGACTCAACAAATTCAGAATCTCATCATAACAGAGGTTGCGTGCAGGCCTGAATACAGTCCCGAGCTTGGCAATTAGTAGGCAACTGACATATGTGGTAGACCACAATGCTAGTTTAGGTATAGGTATACATCCGCGAGCGCAATTACCAAGTTTGCGCTTCATATGACCCTCGACGCTAATCATATAAAGGAAAGGGGGCACTCTAATCGCTGGCATTCGAAGAGATTGATTTGCGCCGTCAAGCTATCGAGTTACCGACCACACCGGAATATATCAATTAGCTCAACGGGAAGCACTGTTTTATCTGGTTAAAAGGGAACGCTGGCGCCGGCAAGTCGACTTTAATGAAGCATGCTTTTGACGTACTTGAATATTAGCGCCATGGAACAGGTGCGTTGATTGCAGTATACTTCCATCATAGATCAGGCTCTACGCTTGAGAAATCTTTCACTGGTCTTCTTCGATCAGTCCTTCACCAGTTGCGCAGCAAAGATACAAATGGCGGTCTCGGTTGAATGACATATATCAGGAGAAGATCGACAAAAATCAGGAGGGGTAGAAATGGAAACTGTATGACTTAACAGGATTTCTTCAAACTTGACGGCCCACAGGGACACTCCATCCTATTATTATCTATCTCAATGCGCTCGATGAAGGAGACCAATCAGAGCTCAGAAGAATACTCGACTACTTTAGCAACCTTGCGCAAGAGGGACTTTTTAGTCTGTGTCTCTCCAGTCGTTACTACCCTTCGATATCCCTCCCGGACTGTCCACAAATATGGGTTGAGCACCAAAACGCGTCGGATATTTCAACATATGTGCAGAACAGATTCAGTAGGGCGTCGGATTTGGTATCCTAACGAGGTCTCGTGGTTGGTTAGGCAGAAAAAGCGTCGGGCGTCTTTCCGTGGGTCGTGCTGGTGACAGAGATGATACTGCAGGCTGAAGAAGCCGGAGAAACAATCGCCAGAAAGCGCGAAATCCTCAACACCGTGCCGTCGGGCCTGAATGAGTTGTTCAACCAGGTTTTCGCAGGGCTGTCTGCCTCAGGGAGGGTTGATACCTTGCAAATCCTGAAATGGGTTTTATGTTCAAAACGGCGACTTTCACCCATCGAACTATATTTTGCTCTGAGCTTGGACAGTATAAGCCCGGCTTTGGCCCTCGATGCCTGGGTGACGTCCGACTCCTATATTTCAGGCCAACGGCCGATTATGCGGCTGGTGCGCAGCAGATCGCGTGGGCTACTACAAGTGATGCACATCCGGAAGGTCTACGGCCACATATCTAGGCCGGTCCATCGCGAAATTGCCTACTTTGGATTCATTCATGGAACTGTAGAGCAGTTTCTGATCCAAGGTGGACAATCCATCTTATACAACGGCCCCCCGAATGATCGGCTGGAAGCCTGGCACGGTCACTTGGCAGAATCATGCATTGCCTATCTTGACAACAGGGAGCTTTGGGACTACGTGAATTCGAATCCAAAACTTGAAAAGCGCGGGGCACGAGAGTTTAGGAACGGAGATATCGCTCTTGACGAGAAGAAGAGCAAAATTGGAAGGGGTACTGAAGACGTTACCGAGAGGCCCGAGATACTTGTACTTGGCTAATCTCCAGATAATAAACCTCTTAAAAACCAGCTCGTATCTGACTACGGGGACAACGAGATATGCGTTCACTTTCCATTCCTTTAGTACGCCGTGAACGCACTCCTATTGCACATAGAAAGGGCCGAGGCAGCAGGGGTCTCACTAAATCATATATTCAATTGACTTGTGGCAAACAACACGGCAGCTTTTAGTACCTGGTTGTTCTTCCTACGGACGCACTTTGCGGCTCATTGAACCCTACAACTTGCGGATGACGGACCTCCTTCTCTTCTACACATCGTGGTGGCGAGTAACGTAACCCGCTGCGCGAGCTATATGCTTTCTTCGCGAATGTATAATGGTGGAGTAAGCCCTCTACTAAGACTAGTAGCCTCCTATAAATATATCGCCTCTTTGCAAATACTCCTGCAATATAACGCTGATACTAATACAGGCGACGGCCTGGGTATGACCGCCCTCCACAATACTGCGCGGGGAGGTCACCGAGGCCGTTGTTTTCTTGCTTCGATGCGGTGCCAATATAAACGCTGTGACAACATTAGGATCAACCGCATTACACCTCGCAGATAGCACCGATATCGAGGGCGAAACAGTCCTTCACATTGCTGCTCGACGCGGTAACTCTTGGTTCATCGATTTTTCTCTCCGCGAGGGGATGTATACAGATACCAGGGACAACCACGGCCAAACCCCACTGCATCTAGCCACCTACTTCGGACATGCATCATGCGTACATTATCTTCTAAGACACGGAGCGGACCCGGAAACCCGGAACCTCGAGGGAAAAGCAGCATTTGAAATTGCGACGGTTCAAGCTGGACGATTCCCTTAGCAGTACTTGGCTATTCTTACTCTTTTCGAGCCATCAGGGCTCAATAAACCCCAAGGCGATATTACCTTTTCGTTTCCGGCAAGGGGTACCTATAGCACTATCACTACACCCCTTTTATTTCTCTTATCAAATCCTTCTTCCCGAGGAGAGCTTTCTGAGTGGAAGGGAATGTTAAAGGCGAAGCCAGCTGCAGCGTCAAAGTCTGAAGCCTCATTAGTGAGTCGATATGTCTTTCTTTGACTACTGACGGCATATTAATTTTCCTTGTAGTATTCTTATTCTTACCTTCAGCCAGGGGAATCCTGGCCCTGAGGCAATGCCACCCATCGATTTCTGATGTCTATCGTGGGTTGGCAAGCTGCACTGGTAACCATGGTACAGAATTTCTTTATACTGATAACAAGTGTTCTACTGATGTTGCTGCTGTGTATATAATCTCTATACATGGTTGACACTTCTTATTAGGTTCCTACAACTACTAACAATCTAGTTTAGCCAGCCATTGAGATGAACGGCAAAAGAACATTTACATGGCGCAAGTTGATTTCTGAGCGCTACGACTCGGATACCCTCTACAATAATAAACGACCCTTCGTGTTCTCCGTTTATTCGTGAGTTTGTGGACTCGATAACATGGCAAGATCTAGGTCATGTCGTTGGGGGTAGCAGGATACAGATCCTCGCCGTATGTTGCATTCAGCGAGACAGCCCCAACAACATCCCCCGACTCCAGCCGGATCCAGGTCTCTAGTTCTCTCTGATCCAGGGCAGATTCGGATACCAGCACTTGTCTCGATCCTCTAATCCAGCTGCCGTATCCTCCATACCCGGTATGCTGGTTGAAACAGAGATTCATGCCATTCCCCTTGACACTCATGCCGGAAATCTGGGCGTCCCATTTATAACACCAGGTATCACCGTGATCATGTCCCGAGAAGAGCCCGAGTACTCCCTCTGTCGCGGCCAAGGCCTCCATGAAGGGGATATCCTGTCCACCGTACGAGCATTCGTCGCTGTTCGTGCCGTCTTCGCACCACCCCTGGGCTTGTTGCGCAAGGGGATAGTCGTCGTTGATTCCGGGTTCTCTGTTTTCGTCGATTCCGTCGACAGTCTGAGCAGCCCAGAAGGCATTGGTTGGGATATGAACAAAAGCGAGAGACGGGATGGTCTTGTTGTACTGAGTCGTTATGGCTTGGCTGGTCTCCTTGAACCAATCGACCACACTGCTATCGACCCAATTTGGTTGAGGGACATCGACTCCTCCTTCATCGCGCTCTTGAAAGTATGCGCCGCCGCGACTGTCGAAGAACCAAAGAAGCAATTTCGGAACAGCCTCGGAGCCAGAGCCATACACTGGCAGGTAGTAGTTGGACACGCCAGCATCTCGGCCAGAGACCACACTCTGCGTACGCGCATTCGGCCATTGCTGCTCGCGCTCCAGGATTTCATGCGCAGACAGATTGAACTGGTGGTCGTGGTTCCCATATGTCGAAGCCCAGGTCAGATCGCGATCAACCAGAGGGCCGACAATCTGATCGATGTACACGGTCGCATTCTCCAGAAAGCCATTCTCGCCGGTAATCAGATCCCCATTCAGGACAACTAGGTCAGGACTTTCGTTGTCGAGAATCTGATTCAAGACTTTGACCGAGTTGCGGTCGGCCTCTGGACCCCACGAGTCCCATGCATCTGTCGCCACGTTAGCTCACCGTCCTCACGGTACGCACTTGACGAGGGGCTGTTACTCTCTCCAAAATGAAGGTCCTCAAAGATGGATATCTGAAAGGTCCCGTCCTGGGAAAACTTCAATGGCGCCAGGGCCTGGGTACCAGACCCGGCAAGCAATGCAGTCGCAACGACAGTTTGCTGCATCTTGATGGCTGTCTTATGAGCTTGACCAGGCCATGAGCTGCCATTAATTTATAAGGAATCAGGGGCTAAAAGTGACCGTGACGTGACCCACGTGCAGGAAGTTGCAACGTCGAATGGCGCCAATAAAAGAACCTGCAGATCTAGCGCCTTTCCATAGTATACCCTGGTGGTCTTGGAAGACGAGATCACACATGGGGGCCAAACCACTGCGATTGCCGTTGGTATAAGGAATGATGCCGTAATTGCGATTAACCAAAACGTGAACGGACTCTGACTTCGGCAACATGGTCCAAGAGCGCGTCTGTTGGGTGGCGTAGACAGCCCTGATGCTATTCTTTTCCGTAGCTTTCTGTGTCCAATGTGCAGACCATCAAGTCCGATTTACGAGGTTTAGTGGATTACCTTGCTTGCGAAGTGGTACGAGAAACTGACAAAGGTCGAGCATGGGTGGTCTTGTCAGCGCTGCTATGAGTCGGGACCAGGGAAATATCAGTCCATTTAGGGGCACTGCGTGGTTGATTCAGGCAAACTGTGCTGTGTCTCCAAACTAGCTACTGTCGCAAAGACATGAAGCGAAAATACCCTGAGCTATCGTAGCCAGTGCGTTGATAGAGAAAATGAACTAGACCAACATCTCCAGGGGCCGATTAATGTCTCTACTGGGCCAGTACCGTAAGCCTCCCAATGCTTGACCATCCTTTCCCAAGTGATCAGCTCGACAGTCTTGTGGTTGACGAGCTTGTTGTCCATATCATAGGCATGCTTGAACACATGGAAAAGTTTGTTGTCAGCAGTGGCACGGCGCTGGGACCATTGGATACTTCCAAAGCCGGATCGGCATTCCAAGGCGTGAGGAGATTTCCGACATAGCACCATCACCCAACGAAATCAGCTTCGCCTTGTCCACATTCACGGCAACACAGACTTCCACCCCAGAAGCGGCGTACACGTCATCGCATCGTATCTTGACGGCGCGAGTGGCTTCGTAGACGCGCTTAGGGGTAGGGGGGATCTTTGCCTTTCCCCACACAGCATCGTGAGTTTTCAGATAGGCAAGGAGGCGGCGGAAGTCCACGAGGTCACTGCGACCATAGGGCCACGCATTCCCCAAGGACGTGCCATCTGAGGGCCGACCGACTCGATAATGCTCCAACTGATCTCTGACCCATCCACCATGAAGGCATCCGGAGCGTGCAGAGTCATAGATCGATGACCAGATCTAGCGCATACTTTGCAAGAAATAGGTTTGTCGTAGCCGAGGTATGGGCGAACCTCAATGTACCTCATCGGACACTCGATCCAAATCGTGCATTGTACTCGCTCATCCACGGGGAAGAAGATAGCTCGTTTGTAGTCTTCTCCGGGTCAGGGAGGCATTGCAGCGAACTGTTTGCAAAGGAGCTTGTGAGTGGGAAAATCCACGGCCTGGCAGGCTTGAAAGCAGTAGCTAGCTGGAACTCTGGCAGCGCGGGCATCGTCGGGCTCGGCCCCTTTTTGCACACTGCGCATTTGTCGTTGGCATTGAAGGCTCCAGGGGCAGGATCGTTTGCAGTGTCGGGTGTGGTTCCCTGTCTGCCCATGAGATTGGAAAGTTAGCCAACTCTCGTGTTTGGTAAAGAGTGTTGGAAGTGATCTCACGAAGGAGGGTCTTGGTGAGCCATTGCTGCTTCAAGCGGTGGGCAATGTGGCCCACGAAGAGGGAAAAGGGTGTAGTTAAGGAGTGTGGGTAGAGAGAGTGTGAAGTTCGTGTTATGTTGAATGGAGAAAGAGAGAAAGAAAAGAAGAAAAGAACGAAGGGAGAGAGGGAGAGAGGGCTTGTGTTGTTGTTGCTGTGGTGGTTGAGCGCAGGCTGAGAAGACAACAACACTGCCAAACGATTTGAGTCTATAGACAGGACATTGAAGTAGAGGTTGACTGCAAGAGCTGTTGGTCTAAAGTGAATATAGTTTCTTTTTAGATGCCCAGATAGACTGATCTTCAAGTAGGATATATTTTGATCACACCATTACCTGTTGCCGTACCGAATGTCAAAGTTCTGAGTGACAGCGATTCCAGGCATATCCTGCTCATGATCCCGGAGACGCTGCTGATCAGACTCTCGTGACTCTTGGTCCATACTCCTCGTCGTGGCAGTCGTGTATTTGCTCTGGAGGTGGTCGTCTCCGACATAGATATTCGTCGATTCCAGAGGGTTCCGGCCAACACGGTTGAGCGAGTAGCCCCCACTCCCACCGAGACGCTCAAAAGCCTGAGGGTCGGAGAGATTGTACGTCCTCTGGTGTGTAGAGAACAGCTTGGGGAACATGCGGGACAGGACGGGCTTGAGGACGGGCATGTTGGCACAGAGAATGGCGAGCTCTGGCTCAGTCACTGTCCAAAGAACGCCCATTTGTACGGAATGCGTAATGTCATTGAAGTCGATGGCCATCAACGCGACCAGTCGGACAATACTGATGATTGAGACGCTGGACAAGATTAGCACTGGGACTGGAAAGCAGGGCAGACCTGACTTACAAAAGGCCCATGCAGAATACAAGACTCAGGGCAATCTTCTTGGCCACACCCAGCTGCAGCTTCCAGATATGCGGAATCGGCAAGGCCATGACCATCAAGTCTGTCACCAGATTCAGAGTTCCTGCCACGACATATGTTGCATTGCGGTTACCGCATCCTCCGCCGGGGATGGTCGTGTCCCAGTTGAATGCCAGAGGCCGGCAGAGGAGCAGGGTCTCGAGCACAACACTGATGGCCCAGAGCCAGACAATCGTCATGGTGATGGCAACGCTTACCCGGAACGATCGCTTCGTGCCGAAGATGTTCAGATAGAAGACCATGATGGACGTCTTCACCAGGGACATGACGATGCCGTACAGCGCTTCGAGAGGAAGGATGGTCTAAAAAAACCCAAACGGTCGGCATTGGACGCAGAAAAACAGTCGGATTGAACTGGATTACCTTGAGCGTGACAACAACGGAGGCTGGATCGACCTCAGTGACATGTCTGCCAGCACCCCCGGCAACGGACACTGGAAGATATCAGCATTGATCATAATCAATCAATCGCGGCTCTTACAGATCCATTGAATTGCGATGAAGATATAGACAATAATCTGTCCACAATCAGCAAATGTACCGTCTTCATATATCTTCGTTTCACAATCGTACGAGCGCAGCAAGGATCAAGTACTCGGCGGCCCCTGGCTTCACCCCGCGCATTCGCAACGACACGAACCTCAAGATGGTGGACAGAGTAGCCAGACTACCAAGGGCTGTGACCGCAATGGTCGGATCCTGCGCCAGAGGCACGTCCAGATCATATGTCTTCATTGTTTGGCGCGATGCATCCAGGACGGCTGG
This sequence comes from Aspergillus undulatus, assembly GCF_047715775.1. Lineage (NCBI taxonomy): Eukaryota > Fungi > Ascomycota > Eurotiomycetes > Eurotiales > Aspergillaceae > Aspergillus > Aspergillus undulatus. The sequence goes on from NW_027396644.1 coordinate 19,500, forward strand.
CGAGGGAACCTTCAGGGAAGAGACAGCAGACGAGACGGGGGCTTTCGCCTTTTGGGGCCGCCAGTGGCGCTTCCATGATCATACGAATCCAGAGGGCCGTTTCTGGCCCCTTTGGCAGTGGAGCTGTCAGACAATGTCAGTCTCAACCACACGGAACACCCCGACTGTTCCAAGGTACTGGCTCTCCACCTTGACTCGTGCGCCCGGGCTGCGAAATTCAATCTCACTGGCTGTTTCTGTGAGCTTGTCCGAGCTTTATCACACTTGGCTCGCCACATCCCTGTCAGGGTTAGTCGTGTTGTGCTAGTTGCTGCATTGTTAGGGTTTCATTGGCTGCGGATGGCTTCATCGGCCCCGACACGGCTCGGCCACTCCGCTCGATAGTGCATTCTTCTCCCCGACGATGGTCCCACGTGGCGTGCAAGCATGCCGGCATTGCCATCGGACGCGTCGGGGTGAAGCTGGATCCTCGATAATATCGTCCTCCGTCGCCCCTGCTCGCTCCTTGTCTACGCTGAGTTCCCAGACAAGATGGAAAACCCCGCCGACACTTCAGCCCTCGATGGCTTGGACTCGCAATCATTCGACTTTATCGTCGTTGGCGGTGGTACTGCTGGACTTGTCATCGCCAACCGTCTGACAGAGGATCTTGCGATCAAGGTCCTTGTCCTTGAGGCGGGAAGCAACCGCGTTCAGGACCCTCGTATCGCTATTCCTGGTCTTGCTTCCAGCACTTATTTCGACCCCGAATTTGACTGGTGCATTACCAGTCCGCCACAGGTGAGTCTTTTCAATAATATATTCGACTCTATTCTTAACCCAGATTCCTTACCCAGGACGGACTCAATGGACGCCAGATCGCCGAACCCCGAGGCCGGACACTGGGAGGCTCGTCAGCCATCAACCTGGGCATGGTGATCTACCCCAGCAAGAAAGACGTGGACTCGTGGGAAGAACTCGGCAACCCTGGCTGGAACTGGGCCTCTCTATCGCAATACCTTCGCAAGTCCGAGACTTTCACGCCGCCCACCGCTGAAATCCGCGACCAGCTCTCTCTGGGCTACATTGACCAGACTCTGCAAGGCGGCGATGGCCCAGTCCAAATCTCCTTTGGTGACGGCCCTTTTCCCGCGTTCAACGCAGCTTGGCCCAAGGTCTTTGAGAACCTCAACCACAAGCTCACCGGCGATCCCAAGTCCGGCGTCGCCAAGGGTGCCTTTTGCAATCCTGCCACTATCAACCCGAAAGATAAGAGTCGCAGTCACGCTGGTGTCGCATATTATAATGAAGAGATTGCAAACCGCCCGAATCTGCGGGTTGTTACCGAGGCCACTGTTGAGAAGATTGTGCTGAAGAAGAATCCCGATGGGTCGGTTACTGCGACGGGCGTGCAATTTACTCCCAAGGACGGTATTCGAAGAACTGTTGCCGCTACCACTGAGGTGGTCCTGTCTGCTGGTGCCGTCAAGTCCCCTCAGCTACTAGAGCTGTCTGGCGTTGGCGGTGCTGAGCTGTTGAAACAACACGATATCGAGGTTATGATTGACAATGCAAACGTGGGAGAAAACCTCCAGGAACATGGCTTCGTTCCTTTCAGCTGGGAGATCGCCGATGGCCAACAATCCGGCGAAGCCCTCCGAGACCCAGCAGTGGCCAAGATTGCCATGGAAGCTTGGCAGCAGCATTCTGGCGCTGGTCCTCTTGGTGTTTGCCCTCTGTCTTCAGCTTACATGGCCCTGACGGAGCTCAAAGACGGAGAGTTGAACGGCCTGCTCAGGAAATATCTCGAAGACTACCAGTACCCAAGCCTTCCTGGTCGCGAAGCTCAGTACCGAATCCTACGGCAGATACTAGAAGACAATAACGAGCCCAGCGGACAATACACCCTGGCTCCATTCCAGATCACGCCTGAGAAAGGGCCCAGTCCGAGGGGCATCTTCGGCATGACCGAACCGGAATGTTTCGTCAGTATAGTCTCCGTCCTCAACCGCCCCTTCTCGCGCGGCCACGTCCACATTACCTCGAATGACCCCTACGCACCGCCCGTCTTCGACCCCAAGTTCTTCTCTCACCCTCTCGACCTGGAACTCCACGCCAGACACACCCAGTGGCTCGAAACACTTGCTGCGACAGAGCCAATGGCGTCATTGATCAAGAAAGACGGACGCCGTCTGCACAGCGACAAGCGCGTGGACGACCTAGATACTGCCCGGGAACTGACACGAGACCGCATCGTCGCCCACTATCACGTCACTGGTACAACTGCTATGGCGCCCCGCGAGAGCGGCGGAGTTGTCGACAGCCGGTTGAAGGTTTATGGCGCGACGAACCTGCGTGTCGTGGACGCCGGTATCATGCCTCTCATCCCAAGGGGTAACATTCAAGCAATTGTCTTCGCACTTGCTGAAAAGGCGGCTGATCTCATCAAGGAGGACCTCAAGGCTTCTGTTTAAAATAGCGTTCTTTTGCTGGCAACTGGTGTTTGCGTGAAGTGATCGTGATATATTTGACCGCAAGAGTGTAAAATCCTCGACATGAGAATCTGCAGGCGCCTCCAGTCCGCGCCGTGAATACATTACGTGATTATAGACATGAAAGTCGCCGAATAATCCATACCACCTACGCTTTTCACTTACAGTAGCTTTGTATATCTTGCGACGAAGACCCCGAGGGAGCACTGGCACTCGACTCGTGCGTGGTGCATATCAGCTTATATTGACAGGTGGTGAGTAATTATAAGAACGTATGTACACCCTAGTTGAAAGATCTACACTAGAGGTCGCCCACCGCTTCATTCTCATCGTCTGTGCATTGCCAGCTGCGACCAGTACCGCCCACATGGCGTTAATAGCCACAAATCGGTCTAAACGTCCGGAAGCGATAAGTTCCTTGATGTCCCCAGCTTCTGGCCATCCGGTCGCATACTGTTAAAGTTTGCGTAGTGAGTCACCATAGGCGTCGACAATTTCATGCATTAGGTCCGGGCGAGTGGTGTCGTTGAGCTAGATGCTGGTAGTCGCAACGAGCCCTTCGATGCGGAACTCGTTGGCGTATGCCATTAGGCGTACGAGGACTGGGCATCGTCTGGCTCGTTGGCGATGTCGCTGAGCACGAAAAGGCGTCGTTTTGGGTTCTTCGGCGAGCTTGCATTGCGATTGTGGCGGGAGTTGTACATACAGGACACTATTCCATCGCACAAGTCATCCGTCAGCGCCGGAACTGTGTCAGCTGGTATTATCCTCGGATGCATCATCGCTCCTATCGTTACGTCTAGACTCGGGCGGCGTAATGCCTTTCTGGTTATGTCGCTGTTGATGTGTATTGGTATCACCTTGAAGGCATCAGCTGTGACCCCTTTCTGACAGCTCGTCGTTGGTCGAATTATTGTTTACTCTGGGGTTGGGTTGCCCTCGAACTGTGTGCCGCTCTATCTATCAGAGTGCTCGCATCCACGAATTCGCGGTAAGGCAATTGAATACACGTCTGCTTTGGTAAACTGACAAGAAACAGGTGCATTTCTCGCACTCTACACTTTCTTTAACTCTCTCAGAGTCTTTCTAGAGCAATAGTCGTTTACCTCTCTCGCTCTCGGCGAGACAAGTGGCAGTACCTGTAAGTTGGATAGGGTTCTTTCTTTATTTATATCCTCACATTTGTAGATCGTCATCGTTTACGTGGCGTTCTATGTTTTCCTTCCCGAGGCCGTAAAACGCCTGCTCTGTGTGGAACCACCCCGAGACAATTCCCCAAGAGTTTGAGCTTCTCAAAGCCCAGGACCTTTAACAGCGAGCTCCACCGTGCAACCTCAGTCTTGGACTGCTCAAAGGAACTAACTTGCGTCGAACGATCATCGCCATGAGCGTGCAGACCCTGCAACAAGCCCAGGGCGTCTCGTTCATCCGGAACTTCGTCGTGACCTTCTAAGCAGCTTGGGTTCCCCGATCCATTGAGAAGCGATCCTATGGTGACTGGATGCAGCTTCGCTGTGCATATCTTTACCTTCCTTACCTTCGACAAGATTGGTCGGCGGCCTTTCTTGTTCCTCGGCGCCTTTCTCCTAGCTGGAACGATGGCTGGGCACTGGGGCTGCAACCAGCACGGGAACTGCAGGGAACTACTCCAGCACTGCGGCAGAAGTATCTGTTGCCTTGCTGATTCTGTGATACTGCATCTACGGCTTTACATGGGGGACCGGTTGCTGGGTTGTTGCGGGCGAGGTGGGCACTGGCCAGCTGCGAGAACGGACCCTCTTCCTCGCGTTGATGGGCAGCTTCGTGGCCTCAGTGCCGATCAACTTTGTTATTCCTTACGTGCAGGCTGATCTCGGTGGGGCGGTGACATTCATCTACGGGGCCTATTCGGTCGTTGCCGCTGTCTGGGTGTGGCTGATGGCCCCCGAGACAAAGGATCGGTCGCTTTGAGGAGCTGGATGACATGGTCCAGGCAAGAGTGCCAACAAGAAAGTTCAAGTACCATATCTGCACGGGTTTTGGGGCGGAAACCACCGAGTTGGATCGGATTGACGACAGGGATGACAAGGTCGATGCCGAGTGGGTGGAAAATCGATAGAGGCGCCAATCATGCAAGGAGGAGTCAATATCACGCCCACCTGCAAAGAATTGTTGTCATTGCACATGGAAGTGAACATGATCTTTAATCCTCTCTGGCTATAAGAACCCCTCGATCCTGGGGGAGTTGGGTTGAGATGAACCGGAAAGCACCTTCGCTGGTTTCCTCTCTTCTTCCTAGCTTCTTTGAAAGCCAGGTCAGTTTCGAAACCCCCGTATTCCAACAGCTACTTGGCTGATTCATGTCCCGTAGATCATCCACTTTGCCTTGAAGATCGCACCCCTGTTGTGGTTTACCACTGCTCTTGGAGCAGTTCTCGCCGAGGATGGTCAAGCAGGACGACCAAGCGATGCCTGGAAGCTCGTATCCTCGGTCAACACCAACGGCGTGTACACTGGCAACAGCGAGCAGTGTGTCAATGCAAAGTTACGCCGGAGCAGCCGAGCAAAGATTATTGAGTCGGATATTGGATGGGACAAGTACATCCTCGACACGTTTCGCGAAAGGGACTGCACAGGCGATTTGAAGGACACACCCGCATACGGCATGAAAGCGATCGGCGAGGGGAAGGACAGTTTGGGCTCCAAGCCTCTAGTTAATGCTGTCGATCGCTCAAACGAGCCACTTTGGGTGCTCATTTGGGGTGGTGCTTCCGTTCTCGCGCAAGCACTGTGGCATGTCAACGCGACTCGGTCAGCTTCTGAGATCGAGCAGTTCGTGGGAAAGATCCGCGCATATGCAATTTCCGACGAGGACAACACAGGGACTTGGATCCGTCGAAACTGGCTACAGCTTTTCTACATTACCAATGTCCATCACTTCAACCGGTATGCGGTCGCAGCGTGGGGAGGAAGGTCGGCCAAAATGTACTACCACTTCCCATGCGATGCGGACAACGAGCTGGTCACGCCAGAATGAATCAAGGACAATATCCAAACCAGCGGTGCACTAGGGCTCAAATACCGTAATGCAGAGTTTATCGCTGAAGGCAATACTTCATCGCCGCTGTACATGATTTCGAACGGTCTTTCAGACCCCGAGCATTCCGAGTGCGGCTCATGGGGTGGTCGATACGGACCTGCCGGGTTTGGAGAGGGTCACTTTGCCGACACCGTGGACACGCTGGAAGGACGAACAATCATGGGGTCGCACATCACAGTCTGGCGATGGCGAGAGGTCTTCCAGAGGCACTTCGCCGCGCGCATGAAATGGTCCTCAACTCTCAAGTTCGAGCAAGGCAACCATGCGCCTATCGCAGTCGTGAACGGCGAAACCGGACGCCGCATAATCGAGCTGGAGGTCGGAGCCGGGCGAGAGATCATCCTCGATGCCAGCGACTAGTGCGATCCAGACGATCAGCATCTCAGCTTCAGCTGGTGGCAGTACCGCGAGCCCTCGTCGCACAACAACACCCGCAAGCGCGATGTCGCTAAGCTACAGATCAGCTCTGGGGACTCTGCAACGACCACTGTGACGATCCCACCGACCGAGATCCTTTGACGGCCGGGTCGCAATGCGCGTCCGGAGAGCGACAAGCATCTGCACCTTATTCTGGAGGCGTCGGATGGCGAACTAGTGGCTTATCGCAGGGTCATTTTCACCATTCGTGGCCCTCGTTCAGCTAAAAGGAATCATGACGAGCTGTGAAGAATGAATTGTGAAAGATTTCCTATCCTCTTTAGATGTCCTTGAAACATGCCAGTGGGCTTGGTGGTGCTTCTGTCGACCGAAGGGGCATGAACTTAGGGCTTTCTGGGTCATCTGGTCTGTGTATCCAGTTCCGCGAAGGTTGGGTCTACTAGGGTTTGGTGGTGGCAGGGAAGATCGATTTGCGCGTACCCGATGGCCTTGATTCTCGAACATTATGACGATCCGAAGGGTCATTTAACTGGGCTACCCAACGACACCCGTTGAGTGCCAACAGTGGTAGATATATATTTGCGTATGGCGGTTATCTGCAACGGGGAGACACTTTCAGCATCAAGTGCAGTTGTTCCGTGCTCGACCAATGACCAAGTCAGGGCTCGGAGAACAGAAAAATAATAATAATAATAATAATAATCGCATAAAAATTGTCAAGGATATATTTCATCAAAGCAGTTGTAGGTGGAGGGCACTCGACTGCGTCGACTCCAAGTCTCCAACACGATGGTTGCTGCATCCTGGGGCGGGACAGAGCCAAGAGTTGCTAAACCAAAGGAACTCTAATTATTTCATCGTGATAGGGCCAAAAAGAGATCAACAGCTGTACTAACCTGATTCGACTACATCGGCGGATTTTCCATTCGCCTGCACGTGTTTGAGCCAATGACAGCCCTAGCTCGCTGCGACCACGCGTTGTCTTGATTGGTTCACATCAAACAGGGACAAGAGATCAGGGAGCAGTGATAAGCTGCAGTCCAGTGGCACGAGCAAGAGACCGGCGTCGGTGGCTGTCTAGGGCCGGTTTAAATACCAGCCTGCACGCGCTTGTCTGCTGGGATCTTCGGCAGATTCCGACTCGATTTTTCTCGAGTCTTCCCTCCTTTCCCTAGCGGAATTCACCATGGATGTTGAATCGTCTGGTGGCGCTCGCGCTATTGCAGACCAGGACAAGAACAAGGATGCGCCTTCGGTCTCAGAGGACCGCTCGGTCATTCTGGGCGACAGTGACCTGCTCGGCGGGGAAAAGCTGGACGCGGTGCTGACTGCAAAGATGGCTCTGGTCAACGACGTGCGTGCATAACGGCGGCAGGATTGAGCACTCAATCGGCCCGGTATATCCAGGCGAGAGCAACTGCGCTGGACTTCAGCTGACTCTAGGAACTAATCCAGGCAATCGACGAGATTGGCTTTACCCCTCATCAGTGGAAGCTCTTCTGTCTCAATGGCTTCGGATACGCGGTCGACTCGCTCATTCTCCTTCTCCAGTCCATCGTCTCGACCCAGGCCGTTCTCGAGTTCCAGCCCAGCTTCGACACCGGTCTAACTATCGCTGTCTATGTTGGAATGCTCGTTGGCGCCCTGTTCTGGGGCTTCTCTGCCGATGTAATCGGCCGTCGGTTCGCCTTCAACGTCTCGCTGTTTATTTCCGCTGTTTTTACGATTGTCGCCGGTGCCTCCCCGAACTGGATCGTTCTCGGTCTGTTCACCTGTCTCAGTGCGTTTGGCGCGGGTGGGAATTTGGTTTTGGACACCGCAGTCTTCTTGGAATACCTTCCCAGCCAGCATTCATGGCTAGTTACTCTGATGGCGGCGTGGTGGGGTAAATATACCTCTTCCATCTTTCCCTGCGCAGATACTGATCTCACAAGGCGTTGGTCAATTGATTGCAGGATTGTTCGCATGGGCATTCATGCCCAACTACTCCTGCGCTGATGCCGCCAGCTGCACCTACGACAATAACCAGGGTTGGCGCTATGTCTGGTATACGTCCGGTGCATTCGTCTTTGTGCTATCGATTCTGCGGATCACCGTCGTCCGACTCGAAGAAACACCCAAGTTCCTGGTATCCGAGGGCAAGGATGAGAAAGTTGTCGCCGTGCTGCAGAAGATCGCGCACAAATACAACCGCCCCTGCAGCCTGACAGTTGAACGACTGACAGCCGTGGGAGTGACGCGAACGCGCCATTCCGCCGGTGCTCGTCGCTCATTCCAATTGATTTCCCTCCCGGAACTCGGCCACCACCTGCGCGGCCTCTACGCCACACGCAAGATGGGTCTCTCAACCAGCCTGATCTGGCTCTCATGGCTACTGATCGGTCTCGCCTACCCGCTCTTCAACGTCTTCCTCCCAAAATACCTCGAGTCTCGCGGCGCTCAATTTGGCGAGGACAGTCCGTACATTACCTGGCGTAACTACGCTATCACTAACATGTGCGGTATCTTCGGTCCCATTTTAGCCGGGTTCATGTGTCGCCTGCGGTGGTGCTGGGGCCGAAGAGGCACAATGATTATCGGGGCGTTGGTGACGATGATATTCTTCTTCTCGTATACCCAAGTGCGCACGGCTGCCCAGAACGTCGCATTTACGTGTACGATCAATTTCTGCCTCAACATCTACTACGGGACGCTGTATGCATACACACCAGAAGTCCTCCCGTCCGCGCACCGAGGTACAGGGAATGGCATAGCAATCGGATTGAATCGCATCATGGGTATAGTGAGTGCCGTCGTTGGCAGAGAAGCGGATGTATGTAACCATCCTGGTCCTCGGTTTTGATATGGCTCTAACTTGATGTAGACAAGTACGTCGGTCCCTTTGTACATCTGCGCCGCGCTGTACATTGTCATGGCGATCGTCGCTGGCATCTTCCCCTTTGAGCCGCTTGGTCGTCGCAGTAGCTAGATTTTTGCCCTGTCGGAGACAGTCCTATCTACGGAGCCTTCAACAGGCCCACCATATCGGCCCCGCTGGATCGACTGGAAACAACGCTCGCGAAGTTTTGTATACGTGATACTGTTTTGCAGAGCGACCACCGTTGGAGTGGACGTCGCTTTTTTGTCTATTCTTTTATGATTGAACGGCCAAGGCCAACGCTACGGATGTATTCTAAAGACTAAAATACCCCATATTCATCAGGGGATGGAGGTCCAACCAATCTCCCCCTTCGAGGTCGTCCAGCACAATCTGCCTCCGCAAGGGCTTGCCGAGGTAGACGACGGACCATTTATTTATAGACCTTCCCCGTTGCGCGGACGGCCGACCATGGTCTGTTTCGGCAAGCCGACACATTCCTGGTCGGCTGTAGTACTCGGCTTCTGAGGCTGGAACACGCTGTCATTGACTCTGACCCTAGATCTGAATCTGGATTCCTTCTCGACCGAGAGAGGGGTCCATACAGCCAGTTTGAGCCAGGTCACTCGACCTTCCCCGCACTGAGTTGGCAGTGATTATGGGGTCTGTGGATCTTTGCGCCTCGTATCGAGTCAGTCAGACGCCGCCTATATAGTTGGGGTCATAAACCCAAGTCCTCTCTATTGCAACCCCAGTCCCAACCCCAATGTCATCAAGATGGCCCCTACTATAACCGCACTCCAATACTACGGGCCGAAAGATGTAAGACTCGAGCGAGTCCTCTCACGGTACGCCACCCCTCCAAGTTAACTATTGACCAGAACTGCCGTGATTGATGTGGACAGTCCCTGCCACCCGGATGAAGTCCGAGTGCAGATAGCCTACTGCGGCATCTGCGGCTCCGACATCCACGAATACCTCGGCGGTCCGATATTCTCGCCTCCCGCGGGCGAGAAGAATCCGTATACAGGCGCGGAACTGCCAGTTACGCTGGGCCACGAGATGTCCGGCACGATAGTCGAGATCGGGTCCTCGGTGTCGGATCCCAAGCTACAGATCGGCACGAGAGTCGCTGTTAATCCGGCTTTGAATGATCGCCACCACGGAGTTGCACCGTGTACTGCGTGTCAGTTGGGCTTGCCTAATATCTGCAAGCGGTATACTTCGTATGGCTTTAGTGCTGCCGGGGGTGGTCTTGCGTCAGAAATAGTTGTTAAGCACTTTGCCTGCATTCCGTTGCCGTACTCCGTGTCCCTCAAGGTCGGGGCCCTCATGGAACCACTCGCGGTCGCATGGCATTGCATCCGGGTCTCTGGGTTCCAAAAGGGACAAACGGCTCTCATTCTTGGTGCCGGTCCGATCGGATTGGCAATCCTGATGCTTCTCCGAGTGTGGGGAGCGAAGACAGTGGTGATCAGCGAACTGACAGCCTCGCGGAAACAAATGGCCAAGGAATTTGGAGCCGATGTAATTGTCGATCCAACCGAGTCAACAAACCCCAACGAGGGTCTGGACCCGGTTGTGGTGGCCACTCAAGAGGCCGTTCGTGCCGATGGTGCAGACGTGACATTTGAGTGTACCGGCTTACAAACAACACTCGACACAGCAATGGCTGCAACGCGACCTGGAGGCGTTGTATTCAACGTTGCCATCCACGAGAAACCGCTCATGGTGAATTTGAACGATGTCACATTGGGCGAGAGACGTCTGACTGGAGGGATCTGCTATACCGAAGAGGATTTCCGAGGCCTCATTGCTGCTCTTCAGGCGGGGAAGGTGAATGCAGAGAAGATGATCACTTCTGTTGTTGACTTGGAGGATGTCATTGACAAGGGTCTGCTGGAGCTGATTCATAACAAGGCAGCTCATGTTAAGATACTGGTTAAGCCGAATCAGGCGCGGCCGTCGCGTCTATAGGTAGTCACTTAACTACAAATAACGGGATAATTCATGGTCCATGCGTATGGCTGGATCAGTCTTGTGGTAGATTATATTGACAGCCGCGACAAAGCAATCGGATACTATCGTCGCTGTTTGACATGTCTTTACTTGATGCTGTTGCAAAGCGATGCTCATGTGTTCTGAATCTGCTCCTGAATTGCATAATTGACCGTCTAGCAAAGCCAGTTTCCTTGAGCGTCCTCCCAGCCGAAATCCTGCACAGTCCAGCCCAGTATGGTGCTTTTGCCATCGACAACTTTTCGTATGGCAGAAATAGAGTCGGCGATGCGCACTCGCCCGATTGTATGCTGTGCCTGATTGATCTCGTCCATCTCTTCTTTGTCTAGAGTTACTAGCTTTATGTTCTCATCAATACGTTTTGTCGAGCTGCTCTTTGGGATGACAATGATTCCCCTCTGGACCGCCCATGAGAGCGCCAGGGCACCCGTCGAGCATTGATGGCGCTCAGCGATACGCGTGAAAAGAGGATTCGTGAGCACCGCGTCGGTCCGGGATGTATACTGTCCGGCGCCGCCCATCGTACTGCTTCGTCAGTCTACCCCTCACACTTATGATGGAATGCCTACCTCCAACTCATGACCCGGATCCCCTTCTCATGGCAATATGGCACAAGCCGCAAATTCGGATTAAGCGCATGCAACTCAACTTGATTAACAACCGGGATAACCGTCGTCTCCTTTAACAAGGCATCCAACGTCTTCTGCGTAAAATTCGAGACCCCAATCGCGCGACAGCGCTCGCCCACACAAGCCTCCATCATCTTCCACGTCTCCACAAACGTCGGCGACTCATCAATCCCCAGGAGCGTCTTATTATCCGGCGTCGCCGCGCAGGGCCAATGCATCAGGAAGATATCAATATAATCTAGACCGAGCGCATCTAGTGACCGCTGCAGAGCAGTCGCGGGGTCATGATGCCATTCACTCCAAAATTTAGTGATGACGGTGATTTCTTCCCGGGGGATTCCCGACTTGCGTACTGCCTCGCCGACGACTGGTTCGACAAAGTAGATCTGTGCTGTGTCGATTAGGCGGCAGCCAGATTTCAGGGCGTGAATGATTGTGTCGCGGATTTTGTCTTTCTCGGTTTCGTTCCCGGAGCCTGTGGAGTTTAGTTGAGTTGTTCAGGATGCCGCTTGTCGAACAACATACCCTGCCATGTCCCGAGCCCAACGGCAGGAATGCGCTTCCCTGAAAATATTAGTGACTGTTCTGGTCTAACTAGGGCTCGGAGAAATACCATTGTTGAGCTCGAAAGTGGTTGTGCAGAATTCGGGCGTCGACATGTTGTGGTGAGCTCGGAAATGGATGCCGAATTGGAGGCTGCCGCTGACGAACATTGATGAGCGATTGAGCTTTTTATACTTTTTCTCTCAGTGACAAAGCCAACAGAACCAACTAGTATTTAGCTCAACTCACGTATTGGCCCAGTTGGCAATCTGCCACCGTCGTACGACGTTTGCCGTATCAGAGACTGGCCTTGCCACCTTGTCACGCATGCAGATCGTCTGTGTTCCCCTCACTGGGCAGTTAACGGAATCGATTGCACTTGGCTTCTAACCCACTTTTGTAGCATCTTTGCACACAGATCTGATTACGCTCCACGCTTATCCATAGCCGGATAGATTATAGTATGGTCATCACACGCCCCATTTAGCATCAACAAAACCATCAGAGTTCCTGCCTTGGGTTATGCAATCTGGATACGACTCTCGGATCCCGAACTCGACACTGTCGCCTCTTTTGTCGATTCCAATTGTTGCTTTCTTCGAAGCTCGGCAGCTCTTCAAAGACTGGGGCGTTAACAGCCGGCCTAGTCGATATCTCCTAACGAGTGTAGCCTGCGTATTGGAATCGATTCATACTCGGTCCCAGAGTAGTAAGTCTATCGACTGGTAGGCCCACGAGGTGGGGGGGCATATTCTGGTCGAGGAAGCAGCGGCTATAGGTTCTTAGTAAATATCGACTATTGCGATGCACCAAATTCATATTCTAGAAATTTTCATATAAACAAGATTCAACAGCAATTTTCAGTCTCAGAAGGCCGACATGATCTCACTCTTCTGGAATCAAAACAGCCCGGTAATTGACCTCGCCCCGATCCAACCTATCCATAGCCTCAACAATCCCCTCCTCCGTCATGGGAAATCTCTCAACAATCGGCTCGATGCGGTGTAGAGCCGTAAACTCCAGCATTTGCCTGTGTATGGCACGGGGCGGAACAAGAGACCCAACGACCTTGATCCCAGACAGGATCAGCGACAGGTAGGGTATCTCGAAGTTGCCCGGGCTCACAGTGAGAGGGTAGATCTGGGCTCGAGGGGCGAGGATGGGCAGAAGCAAGTCCCAGTTTGGCGGCACCGCGGCGGTCACGATTAGTCTATTCAGCGGCGTCGAGGTCGACAGGCGAGTAGAACCCTTGGTGGCGATGAATTCGTGGGCACCTAATTTGAGAGCTTCTTCGCGCTTGCGGTTTGAGCCAGAGAGAACAATCACGCGACACCCCATCTTCGCAGCAAACTGAATAGCCAAATGTCCAAGACCGCCAACCCCGAGAATACCAACAGTATCAGTAGGCTTGACACCATCCAACGCCATAAAGACCGTCGCGCCTCCACATTGCAGCGGCGCAGCAGCAGCATCACTCATCGAGTCCGGAATCCTATGCAGGAAGGACTCGCGCCATATAGCGTGGGAAGCAAAGCTCCCCTGGTCTAGGTTCTTGACGGCGTAGAAGGCGCGCTCGGAGCAGTATGTCTCAGTGCCCTGGAGACACTCGAGACAGTGCCCGCAGCTGTCGGTCTCGTAGCCCCAGCCGACGCGATCTCCCTTCTTTAGGAAGCGGGTGGTTGGGCCTACGTCTTCGACGACTCCGACGCCTTCGTGGCCGAGAACCATATTCGTGTGGCGCTATGTAGTCAGTGACTGTATTGGATTGAGGGACGATAGGGACATACGTAGTGTAGGTCGGTCCCGCACAGACCGGACGCGGTTACGCGGAGAAGAACATAGTCTTCTGTCAGAGCATTGGGCTTGACGGTAATGGCTTTGACCGGATTTCCGGACTCGTGGCCTCTAAAGACAGTAAAGGAAGGCATGTTGGATGTGTTTAGAGAAATGCTGCTATGAATTCAACTGTGTAGAAGGCTGGCGATTATGATTGTCCTTCAGTTGAACGGGGAATCTGCTCGCATTTATAGGGGTCATGATGCAGAGAGCGTAAGCTGTACATCCCATCGGAGACTCCCAAGAATCATCGACTGGGCTGAGAAATCAAACATTCAACTCCGAGTTGGTGGTGTTGTATCGTTTCGAGTAGGACGAAGGCGAGAGAAACAACAGTCTCAAGAGACGCCCGGAATGCCGGAGTTCTGCTTCAGGTCTAGTCTTCTTTATCTTTGCTTTAGGAAGGTCCTCCGAGAGTCCATGCGTTGAAAACATATTTGTCAGCATCAGCTGACATTCAGCGACTACAAGAGTGCACATGACTCCAAGACACATAACAGAAGTGCTCTCGAGCATTATAAGAACGACCAATTCAATAAGTATTCTAGAGCCCTTGAGCTTGACTTGTGTGTCAGCATTTAAGAAGGTGTGGATAGGTTATAAAGACTCCAGCGGGCCAGTTGCGCAGTTGCGCGCGCGCGTATATATAGTTTGTTATCCCGCATGATATATACACATGAGCATACGCAACTGTCGGTGTCTTTAGGTAGTGCTTGTTTGACCAAACGTCCTATGTAGCTTCCACCACCGAACAGCTGCAAACGGCTCGATCGCCTCAGCAGCCTCACGGTACAAATCCTCATCGTCATCAAATTCGAACTGTTCCAACGTCAGCAGGGACGACACCGAAAGAATATCCGGGACACTCACGGTGGCAAGATACCTCGGCAACTCCTTAAACTTCTCACCCCGGTACAGGAGAGCCCAGATAGCTTCGTAGATGGTGACGCGCTGAGGAACAGACCGAGTGAGGAAGTTGCTAGATTCCAACAAGATCGATTTCGCCCTCTCGAGGTCCAGGTCTTGGGTGGGGCCATCGAACTCAACGAGGAGAATGTTACTAGCGGGCCCTAGTTGTGCCGTCAGAACACCGAGTATAGTGTGTATAGTTCATTCTTAACTTCTGAACCTACCGTCTTTCAACCCCGCGTCGTCACTTTTCACAAGAGTCCTATACTGCCTAATATCAAAATCTGCCGCATCATAGCAGTTATGCGTCGACCCAGGAAGCAAAATCACTTGTAAGCGGGACATTGATGAACTCCTCCGATTGTAAAAACTCAATGTCTGGGACAGGGTAAAGCGCAAGGAACGGCCAGTTTGCACTGTCGCGCGGCATCCCAGCAGCCTGGTACCGGGCTGCGTCGTTGATTCCAGACATCTTCACGACATCGGGGACGTGGACATTGTCGTACCAGGCATCGTATGCGTTCGGCGAAATTATGCCAGGTTTGGCGCGTGAGATTGCGACGAGGAGGCCGTCTTTTCGTTCTGGCTACGTCATTTTTGGGACACAGGATGATGAGGAAGTAATAGACGGCGTGAATACAGAGTATCTAAATGGAGGGAGAGCTGTAATATACACTATACCGCACAGTCTGAGGGGCTCTTGAAATTATTGGGCCTCGGCTGTGTGGGGGGAGGGGCACGATCTTCGATCGTGATCCGTGAAGATTCAGAGAGAATGACTCCGGTTGGCGGAGAAGCACGGATATTGAGTCCAGGATGCATGACGAAGCACCGGAGCGGAGACAACCTGGGTTTAGGCTTGGCTGACGACGTTCTACGCGGCCTCTATGTGATTATGTATAGGATTAAAGTGTATACTTGAACCCAGGCAACCCCTCTATCGCCTTCCCCCCGTCATCAACCCGGCTATTCGCGCGCCAGAACTTCAACGTCAGCGCGCCTACGATGAGAATATTCACCGCGTTGGCGAGCATCGTTGTCAAGAGCCCGGGCATATAATCAGGTGCGTCTTGGGCACGGAAGACGGTCGTTCCTAGAATACCGCCGATACTGCCTCCGCCGATCAAGGTGGCCGATGTCAGAGCGCGCTTCCACTGTCCTCGGATGTTGTTGCTAGTTGATATCAGTTTTCTGGCCGGCTTTTCCAGGCTTGGTAATGACTTACCTTTGCCAAGATACAAGGGCGGGGCAGTTCGCATTCCCTGTCGCAATGTCAGTTTCATCTCTGCTAGTAGAAAATTGTCTGCATCGGAATACCCCCGATAGTAGCCAAGAACACCCCAAAGTACCTCGGTGCCGGGCTTTCCACGTATCCCAACAGTCCCAGCCCCAGCAACGCCATCCCAGCATTAACCGCAACAATCGGTCCCCGGGTCCGCCATTTGTCAGCGACGACACCCTGAAGGAACATGACGATAGCGGCAGCGACATAGGGCGGTGCAACAAGACATTGGGCCTTGACAACAGAGAAGCCCATACTATCCTGTAGGATAATAGGAAGGAAATAGGCGATCGAGTAGGTATTCGCCGTCGTCAACAGGTACATGATCGCATACAGCCACACCTTGC
Organism: Aspergillus undulatus; assembly: GCF_047715775.1. Classification (NCBI taxonomy): domain Eukaryota; kingdom Fungi; phylum Ascomycota; class Eurotiomycetes; order Eurotiales; family Aspergillaceae; genus Aspergillus; species Aspergillus undulatus. Next base: position 35,850 of record NW_027396644.1, read on the forward strand.
TATCCGTGCCGTTGCGCAGGTACGCCTTGAGCGAGAATTCCTCCGCGTATACATCGGAACGGTCGTTTTCGATGGTGGACACGATGTACGCGGCTTCGGCCTCGTTGAGGAAGTTCCACGACTTGGGAGACTTTTCTGGAAAGTCGACGAGGATGAGGTATGATCCGATGCCGAGGACGCAGGTGAGTATGCCCTCAATCTGGCAATCGTTAGTCTTAGCATTTCAGGGTAGAGGGAACACAGGCGTACAATAAAAATCCACTCCCAGCCTGCCCGCTCACCTAACCCGTCCATCTGCATTAGTCCATATGCCAGAATACCTCCAAACCCAGAGGCTGTGCTGCCGATGAGATAGAAAGCCGCGTTTCTCTTCTGTAGTTCGTACCGAGTGTACCAGGTACTAAGAAGATAGACGCAACCAGGGTAAAATCCAGCCTCGAGCGCTCCTAGAATAACGCGAAGGCCCGCCATTGCTGGCCACGACGGGACGAAGCCGAAGCCGATCATAACAGCGCCCCAGAAGAAGACAATGCTGGAGAGAAATAGCCGGGGCCCCATCTTGCGAATGATTACTGTCGCGGGAATTTGGAATACTGTGTACGTGATGAAAAAGACGAGCGAGGTGATGCTGTAGCCGTTGTTGGAGGCGTTCATGTTGAGATCGGGTTGCATTCTGAGAAGGTCAGTCACCGATGAGGGATTTCTGTGAGAGAAGAAACCATACCCAGCGACCGACGCCGCACCGAGGTTGGTTCTATCCAGCAAGCTGATACAATACAGGCAGCCCAGTGTGACTACCAGACGCAAGTCTATGCGACGGATGAGCTTCTTATGTTCTTGCGGCGTGAAAAGGGCCAGCGCCTCCTCATGGTGGACACTCGGCTTTTCGACATCTTCGTCCTGAGACTTGATACTTTGCGTCTTCTCCATAGTTTGTGGTAATGGAATAAATCTGACTCAAACCAGAGGGAATAATGCAGATTGATGGGGGCAGCTTATTTTAGAGAATCAAAGTACCGTGAGTACTTCCCCGCACTCGGCTGAACCCCGGATTTCCCCAACTCTTTGGTGGAGTCGGAGGGGGTGCGGTGGAGCTGTTGTCCTCGAATGGAGACTCTAATGAAAGTTAAAGGTAATCAACAGCCGAGGTCAAGTGTTCTGGACGTAGGGGAACAGGCTGCTTGCTCTTATATCGTTAAATTCGAGCCCCACCAAACGCCAGGCGACGTAAGACAAGAGGACGACGAGTGTTTTAAACTGGGCCCGGCGGGGTACTGATATTTGACGGCATTTAAAAAGCCCACTGGTCAAAGAAGGATGCGTTGAGATTTGACCAGTCGATATCCGTCAAGGTCTCCGCAGAAATGTCGATCGAATGTCCCATGATGCCGCCGATCTCCGCTGTCGTGGGGTCATTCCCCATGTCCACAGGCCACTGCATGGTCTGACCAAGGTCATGGTTGTACGGCAGCTCAGAACCACTGCCGCCAAAGGTAGGAGCCGAGTCTGTTATTTGCCTTTGCGTAGCACCGCTGCTTACGTCTGGACCTTCCTTAGCCAGGCGATCAATCTTGACGCTTAGATCGCGCAAGATTGTCGCTGCGTTGGCTGCCACCGCAAACCCGTCACCAAAGCGTTCTAAGACAGAGACACAAAGGTCTATGCTCATCCTCGCGGTTCCAGTAGAGGAACTCAGGGGGAAAGCCAAGACGAACCCTACCAACGTCATTGCCGCGTTCCACTGCCACTGGAAAGCCTCGTGCCACCCGTTGAGAATGGAGGTCGTGTCGAGCACTTGGTGCATGATATGAGTCAAGGCCATAGCGTGAGCGGCGCATTTCAAGGCGGCATGCTCGGTAACTGCCCTGGGGACGCCACCGAGTGCGAAGCAGATGGAGGAGCGGTAAAGGCTCAGGCATAAGTTGTGGTACATGAGTTCGAGCAACAGACGCTCCCTTTGTAGCCAGACCGGTGTGAATTGTTCAATATGCAGCGACGAGCGGTCGGTCGAGAAGGGAATCCCGTCGTTCTGGCGGGCAGTCTTCAGTACCTCGGGAACGCCTTGTAACCACGTATCCATCACGCGCGTAATGGGCTCTGCGTTGTCCAGTGTAATAGTATCTAGCGGTTGAGCGTAGAAAGCCAAATAGGCCTTTCGGGTTGAAAGGATCAGTTTGGTTTTGTGAAGGTTCCAGGTCAGCCAAGTGACATTCCCCCCAATCGGCGCAAAGCTAGACCCCGAGAGGGCAGCAATCTCGCGATCATCTGCCGGTAGTGTACATGACGAGGTTGAGTCTTGAAGAGTGAATGGCCGACCAAGTTTCATGCTTCTAGTGCTCTCAAGGACAAAGATAGTCCACCATATCCGCTTCCGGAGCTCTCTCTCCCGGCGAGGTATGCTCTGCGGAGGCTCGACATGGAGACCGAGCATGAATGCTGTGCGCACTGCGAGACCACACGCGTTATCTGACATGTTCTGGAAGCCCCCGCAACAGAGGTAAATCGAGCAGAGCAGATGGCACTGCAAGGTGGACAGGGTGGGACTCTCTGTCTCGTTTGACAGGAGAGACAAGCAGCGGCGATAGTGCCATCGGCCAGCGATGGTGGGATCGTTATCATCCACATTCCCTCTCGCTGCCGCGGTGAGCGCGTGTCGACCCCCTGGCTGTCGGGCCATGCCGTATTGCATACAGACGGCAAGGACGATGTCGACTAGGGCTGACGGCTGCCGTTCTTTGTCAGACTCCGCCCAGAGCGACTGATAATGCTCCTTGAAGTCGTGTTCGTCAAGAATAGGATAGGCGGGATAGTAAGATTCCCAGAAGATATTCAGGAAGTATTCTTCTTGCATTGGCGTCAGGGACTCACCGCCGCGAATAGTCTCGCCCGATCGAGCGACTGGTCGCCCTTCCTGGTCGCCATCAATTGTAGAAGCCGGGCCATCCAGTAGGCTACTTGCAGACTCTGGCAGCATCCCCCGCGTAGAGTGGGTTTGTTTCAGAGCAGCAGTAAGGAAATTGTTGATGCGATTGATGAAAAAGAACAACGACGACGAGCCATACCAGGTCTTGTTCGGTGAGCGCGCGGTGCTAATATATATCCCATCCCAGATCTTGTTTCTCCCACACTCTCCCAGCCCTAGATCCACAGCACTATTGCCAGGGCTGTCGTCCGGGGTATCCGGAGTCTCCAGTCGAGGACCCAGTGGGCGCGCCTTCCGCTCTTTCTGGAGCTCCAGCTCCAGCTCCTCAACACGCTTCTTCAACCGTTCAATTTCCCGCGTCGCCTCGGGCAGAGTAGCTGCTCGAGAGAGTCGGTCGCTGTTACAGTCGCCTCCCCTCTTTCGACAGTTGGCGCAGGGAAAGTTCGAGTCGCACTTGAGCCGATGCACGCGACACCAGTTGCAGGCCCGGGCGACCTGGCTCCGTCTCTTGAAGTTTGTACCCGGTGGGCCCGACGAAGGCATGCTCACGATGAATGTTGGTGTTGTCATCTTGATATTCAGAAAACCGAAGGCATTCTCGTCCCTGAGAGAAGAACGGTCGAGACAGAAACAAAATCCGAAAAGTCCGAGACTCCGAGTCTCAGTGATCACGTAAGCGCATTTGTGCCTGAGAGTTCAGGCTGAAACCGAGAGTCGCCTCTACCAAGGAAGGACTTGAACTTTTAACTACCCAAAGTAACTACTTGCGAAATTCTAAGAGCTTAGAAGGAAAGAGCCTATACAGACAGGATATCCTCCAGGAAGGTTCTAGTTATATATTAAGAACCCTTGGGAGATCCATTAAGCTTCTGCTTGGTAGCACTTAAAGTATCCAGTTTGGTCGAGTGAGAGCATCTCTGCATCTCTAATAATCATAGGCATAAAGGTGGCCGCATTCTTGCAATCTGAGATCAACAGTCGCACAGGCGAGAAGATTGGGTCTACGTAGGTCTCAAGAGGAAAAAAGGTAGGGATGAGCCGCGAAATCCAAAAGACATTGCACTTACATGACCTTTGCTCTCGCTGTAAAGTTCTTGGGAAAATTGGCCCGTCCCAGGCCCCAAAATCATGGTCAAGATCCTACTTCAAGAAGGAAGTCAAATAACCATCACTCCAATGATGCTGGGACTGACACCCCGGTCCTATGCGGCACGTGAGGCCTATAAGCAGGTTGTCTAACTACTACTCAAGAACATTGTTAATCCAGACAAGAGATAGTGCTATGCGCACTTAATTGCTTAGGCAGGATGAAATAGCTATAGAAGTATTACAACTTTCTATTCAGTTGTAATATTGCTCCGGGCTTGTAAGAGCAAGCAAGCCATGTTATTCTGTGTAGTAGAAATAGTTGTCTGCAATTTGCAACTCGGCAAATACCTGGGGGCTATTTACGGTCTTAATTCGAACGCCTACGTCCAAGAGAAGACGATCGAGGCCTTGAGCAAACCACAATCTCTGAGGGTACTCTTTTGCTTCATCCTCAAGGGACTGTTCCCTGACCCGATTGTTGAATAGTCAGTGGGCTGGAGGACAGAAATTGATTACTACTCCTTTGATAGCCTTGATGTCTGAGCATCCGAGATCTCACCAGTCCAGTTCGAGCGCTTGCAAGATCTTCAGTATCTCAGAAGATTATCAGCTCTTATGCCGGCAATTTGTGGGCTCATCTTGGGATCCAAATCCGTTCCTACTCATGGCAAGAGATACATGCTTAACTATCAGCAACCTCGACAACCCTTCCACTTCCACCTTCAACTTTCATCTGAGGCTGTGGGCTGGAGCTTAGTGTAGGCTGGTCCTCCTTCAAAGCTTTTGGCGAAAAAAACACGCTGAGGGTGGAATTCCAGCGACTCCATCTTTCCGACTTTCGTTGCACCAAGTCTGTAATGAAGCACAACAGTCAGCTTGGCCACATACCAAGAACAAGTGTGAAGAGATAGATCCTCACCATTCAAAACATATATCAACTCCACTAAAATCGGTGCCCAGATGGTCAAAGCCGCAATCTGCCCAAATCCCCACTCATCGTCCGCAAAGTCATCCCTCGCCAAACTCCTTAGATGTCTTCGCTGCCGCCACATCATGGTCAACCCAACCACCATCCCGGCCACCAAAAGCCCAATCAACAAGGCCCAGAACAGCATGAGGACCCTAAACGCCGACCTGTGCAGTTTCTCACCCTGGAATTTCTCCTTCAGCGACTGTAGCCAGAACATAACTGTCCCCGCTACCGCAAATATCGCAACAGTCCACCCCGGATACGGAACCGGGTTGATAACGCTGTAATCCGTTGAGCTATGCGCACAGCCATCCGAAGCAAGACGCCAGTTCGCGCGGCTGTCGCTGCCCAGGTGGCTCTTTCCCAATGCGACGATGACAAGGACGAAGACGGTAAAGTAGAGGAGGACGCGCAGTGCCCAACGCGACATCGGTTGTGCGACGACGAGGCAGAAGAAGGTCACAAGAATGCTGTTGACCTGCAGGAAGGCCATGGCCTGCATCTGGGCGATTTCAAAGGTCGAGGGGTTCTGGGACAGGTGCGCGAGGGTCGCGAGGGCCGAGGATCCGACGAAGAAGGCGTTTGAGGAGAAGAAGTTCGCTTGGATGTCCTTCAGGTCGCGGGTGAAGGCGCTCATTGGGGCGAAGGCGCGATGGAGGATGCGATAGACGGGGCCGACGAGGATGGTCAAACCGGTTTGGATGCTATATGCGTACATCATCTGCAGACAGTTAACGTAGTAGTTAAAAGATCGGTTTCAGCCCTATGTTGTCTATGCAAGTCTTACACCGATCCCTGAGAGATCAGGGTTTCCAACCCCGTACGTGAGCAGGCATAGGTTCTGGCAGTTCTGGACCTCCACGGTGATGTTTAGGTTTTTCTCGCGCGCATACTTGAAGAAGTCATTCATCGTGTCAAACTCGCAGTTTCTGATGTTCTCTACTGCGGACGTCTCCGTGGATGCAGCTGATGTTACGCTCGAGGTTTCGGATGGAGTTACCCCCTGTGGAAGTGCCGTAGCATGCTGGAGCTGGAACAGTATGCATGTGCATGCCACGAGGTAGTGCAAATAAAACAACATGGTTCTTCCGGACCTGAGAACTCCCAGTAAAGATCAAACTCCCAGGTGATTTCAATGAGAAGACCATCTCATGGTTCTGACGTTGGCATGGCTGATAAAGAGGCTTAAATCCCGCATTTGCCAAGTAACCTTGATGAAGGCCTCAAAGGCCTTACAGACCAGGCGAGGCTGAATCGTGTCATCAACATGGTCCTGCGTGACGCTTCATCGGGGGATGTCCGCCGTTGAGTCATGCTCCAGACCAGGTGTTATGTATAAATAACCCAAACCAAGATAGGCACAATGTGCCAGGACTAGAAAGGCATAGTGTAGAGTGTCTTAATCCAATGGTAAGATCAAGGCTGGGCTTGGAGCGCGGCCCGACCCAACTTGCTTTGTGGCCTTTGTCCCTTGGGCACATCGGAGAGCCCAGGATGACGCCCCCTTGGGTTAAATTAGGTTCACCCATGGACTAATGCAGGTCTGGTTGCGATGCAGCAATTCAGCTCGCCACACCTTTTTCATCTGCGCCCTTCAGGGGACCTGCATGCTCGACCGCAGCGCTACCCTCAGGTTGCCCCAGAACGGATAGCTTTGGACCTGTGCACACGAGTACCACGGCACCTGGGGAAAAGCCAAAGTAAAGGTTTAAAATATGATTTTCACCGCGCGAGCCTTTTAATAGAGGCAACAAGTTGGGGAAAGCAACTGTCCAAAAGACGGGCGGGGTGCGAAAGCCCGTTCAGTCAGACCTCGCACCAAGCATATCTAACCCTCTTCAGCCGCACGAATCTGAAGAGATGATTCATGGAAGTCAACTCTGAACACTCTCTGACCTGGCAGAAGTAGACAGGGCCCCACTGACTGACTGGCTAGCAAGAGAATTTGGACGATGGTAACCGTGTTTGAACAGGCATTGACGTCGCAGATGACCCCGCGTGGCCGTTTGGCCCCCTTACCAGGGCAGATAGACCGTTTCTGATAGGGCGACCTGCCACTGCCCAGCAAAACCAAAAGCAGAAAAGATGGCGCTATGGCCTCTGGCGTTATGCGGGCCTAGGTGGGGGAATACGAGGACTGACATGATCTATCAGCCGCAAACAGGGCACAATTTATCGATGCTGGGCTTGGTACTTCGGGACGCCGTTGGACCAGAGATTGGGACATTCGCTGAAAAAGCGTCAAGGTTTACTGTTTGAGGGCCCAGAATGGAGAAAACCCACAGATTCGGAAGCCACCGAGATTCAGAAGGCACGGGGAATGATCCACGGACGGGCTTTTTTTCGTGACTGCAGGGTCTCATTTCCACCTCTTCTCCACCATGAGGACAGCCCATCGCTTGGCGTTGGGTCTATTCTCCCCGTTCAACTGTTGAGGAAGGCGCACACTCCCAGGTGCAACCAGACTAGCAGGCGCTGATCGCCAGATCCTGAGGACAGACCACTGCAAAGGAGTCGAATCCCAGCAGGTTCCACTCGATACCCTTGAGTATTGACTAAGAATAGTTGACAAACCAGACGGCTCCATCAGCCAGAAGGCTGAATTCTGTGATGAAATGAAAACAGACGTGCCAGGGCCAGAACTTGGGCATAAATCAAACCAGTCTCTTCAAGTGAGGCTCCGCAGCTGATCGCGCCGTCTCATATTTATTTTTGACTGCATCTCTTGAAATAATCCTGGCACACAGACCCTTCGGCACAGCTTGTCATCATGACCGGGGATGACAGTAGCCAGAAGCCCTACACTGAGCCTACCCAGGTTTCCGAGGTAGGCTCTGAGCCACAGAGCACGACCAGCCCCGAGTACAAACGCCATCCGGTGTACTCCCCCAACGAATGGCTTCTAGAATCAATCAGCTCGATTCTGGCGCTCGGCCTCCTGATTGGGATCGCAATCATCTTCTGGTACATGGACAACAAGCCTCTCTCTGCCTGGCGCGGCCGTGTCTCCCTCAATGCGACAATTTCCATCCTGACAACTGCATGCACGACGGCGTTGATGCACGGCGTTAGCACTTTTATTGGGCAGTCCAAATGGCTTCACTTCAAGAACAGGCCTCGCAAGCTGGCTGACTTTGAAACATTCGATGGAGCAAGTCGCGGTGTATGGGGATCTATCCTGATGCTTGCAACTGTCAAGTGGAATTTAGCCACCATCGGCGCATTCATCACCATCCTGCGACTTGCCTTCTCGCCCTTTGCACAGCAGGTTGTTTTGATTGAGCAGCGGAATATCATCACTCCCGATGACACCGCCACGTTCGGATACTCATACAACTACAGCCGGAATATCCTAGGGTCGCTAAGTAACTCTGGCGTTGGTAAATCTCGCCAATATCCAGCCCAACGAAAACAAGGTCAAGTGCAGCTAACATGCTTTTGTGGCTAGAGAGCATCCCCCAGGATCCTGGTATGCAGTCCGCCATCTTCCAAGGCCTGTATGGAATCACCAAAGCCGAACCGTTCAACTGCCGCGGGGCATGTCGCTGGACCGACTCATACATCTCCCTCGGGTTCAAGTCCGAGTGCAGGAATGTCACCGAGGAAACACTGCAGTCGCTCAGCTGCTCGGGTGGCCAGTATGACTTGCAGCTATGCAACATGACAACACCCGCCGGACTCGGCCTTACAACCCGCTATTGGGCGACCGACATGGTGACGACCTATAACATGAACGTAACCTCGCTGCTGGATCCAGTGTCGCAAACTGAACTAGCCGATACGTGGCCCGAGATCACGCGGTTCGCAATCTACAGAGCAGCCTCGGACGGCAATTTCCTAGTAAGCAACGTCAATGTCACGGACTGTTCGCTCTTCCTCACGGCCTACGAGTACTCCGGCGCCAAAGCCAACGGTAGTGACTTCTCCTTCGCGAGGAAACGGGAGGTCGATTTCGGTGTGAAGAACCCCTGGGTCTTAGAGGCGAGCCCAGGCGGACTGATATTCCAGCGCATGTACACCAACGAGACAAGAGACGGCAATGTCACTATCCCGGCGCTCGAAACGAACTACGCCAGCATCTCCGCGTTGGAAACGTTCTTCACATCCCCGACTCTGGTCACCGAGTGGGTCGTGGGGAACTTTGACAATATAAACCTAGGTGTCGCCGCTGCTCTCTCCGGTGGCGTAAACCTCAACGAGCGATTCAGCGGGATGGCAACCGCCATGACGGACTACTTGCGGTATGGTCCAAACCCGCGGACAGCATATGGCAAGAAAGTCGAGAGCGTGCCATTTGTTTCTATCCGGTGGGGGTACTTCGTTGTTCCGATTGTGACGGAGGCCTTCGCCATCTTGTTTGCTATCTTGAGTATCTTTAGTAATCGTAAGAGCCGTCGTGTCCCTCTTTGGAAATCGTCGACGCTCGCTGTTCTGGCTTGTCGGACTGAGGAGCGAATGGGGCTCTTGCAGACTACGGACAAGGACCTTGTTGAGATTCAAGATGAGGCTGAGACGGTGAAAATTCGGCTGCAATAGTTTATACTTATGATAATGTGAATGAGATATGATGGCTTTACCGCAATGATGGACACTGCAGTTACTCGAGCCAAGGACCTAGACGAAAGAATTTCAGACGAAAGATGCGATGTTTTACCGATATCTTTTTGTCTTGGGCAAAGTAACAAATATATAGTATGTTCCTAATAACCCCAAAAGAATGGCATTTCTTCTCCTACTTGCAGGGGGCTTATTTGCGGCATTATATCCGCCCAATAAGTACATAAATCCTAGAAAAGTACTTGTTGGAAGGCGGAGTCTTGATATATGGGTCCATGGCAAACGCACTAGCTTAATCATGCGCGACGACTACTTCACAATGGGATAATAGCAGTACTCAACTCAGCCTGGCGTTTTAGAGGCCCGGAAGAAGTTGACTTTAGTCTGCGTCTTCAGGGTGGAGCAGGTCCGGCCCCAACTTAATCTCCCAGCCAACCTGCACGGAGCGATACATCTGCGCAATGACAGAAAAAGCATCACTGCCCGGCTCGCCCTCTAAGCCCGCCGCGGGCGCAACCTGACTCATATTTTGGATTACATTCTCAAGAATGGACAACACATCAGCCGTTTCACGAACGGTAGGAATGTTCCAGAGGTCATTTTCGAAGGTGGAGAGCTGGTATAGAACAACGAGGCTGTGAACCATTTGTGAGAATATGGAGAAGGGGAATCCGATATATTGAAGGGGTGGGATGGTGAAAAAAAGCTCGAACCATGATCTGGCTGCGTCTAAGCATGCATAATGGTGCCTGAGCTGCTCGAGGCTCAATGGTCGTGAGTCATTCGTGGGGTCGTTAGTGAGGGCTGATTCGTGAAGGCTAAGGGTGGCGTAATGATGATGAAGGAGTAGAGTCTCTGATGTATCGTTAGCGATTCATCCGTGCATACTCAAAGAATTCGAAACGTACTGTAGCCGAGCGAATCAGCCATGAGGCGGCACTTGATGTTTTCTAACCTCTCATGCAAAGAGTTGAGGTGCAAAAACGGTGATCCTGCATGGCTCGAGTCTGGGACCGGATATAACCCTTGATACTGACCACAGTTAATCCCGTTAATAATCAACTGCAGTCGTACTTGATGAGCCAAGATCTCGTCATTGAAGCAGTCAGGATTCTCTTCTAGGTCGCTTAGATATTGCTCCATGAAGGGAGTCCAGCGTAGACCATCGATTTTCTGCAGAAAGGTTGAGATTCTAGCGAGTCAATATCATGCAAACTATTGGAGATGAGGGCGTACATTGATGTGACAAGAAAGCCAGCCAGCACCGCACGTCGCTCCTCCATTTTTGAACCGGGAACTGGTGCGTCTTCATGGCCTTCCGTGTGAACACACAGTGGCATCATCTTTGACTTGGCTGAAGGGTTATGGATGCCAAGTTCGAACACGGCGGCTTTCACCAACTGAGTATAAACATGAACATTTGCTTTCGAATGGACTTGTTGATTTGACCTGTCGCACGGGTTAATCCAGAACGGTGTAACGAGCTAGGGATCAGGATGTACCAGCCGAGGAAGATCAAAAGGCCGTGAAGGATATCTATATCAGTGTTTTCGTGGTCATACATCATCCTCTGCGCAAGGATCGATTTTATCTTCTCGCTTAGTGCCCGCCGTTGCGTGGAATGCTTACTCGTGGCCGCCAGGATACACAGCCAGGTGAATGGTCGTTTTTGATTAATTTGCTCTGCTGTCGTGCCAGGAGGAATATATAGACACGGAAAGAAGGGTAGGTAGTTGGTCTGAAAAATAGCTAGGCACTCTTCGGCCCACAGAGACGTTGGTTCAGCTAGAGGCGATGTCTGGCTGGTGGTATCAGAAGCGTTCGTGCTAGGAGTGAGGCCAACCGCAGGTGGCGGCAGTGCGCTATTCCGGGCCGAACTTGAACTATCGCCCGCAGTCTCAATCGAGTCTGGAGTAGATAGAGCATTGGCCCTAGAAATGTCCTGCGATTTCGAAATTTGACCGAGTAAAAGATTGACCGAATCAGCCCCAGGGGGTTGAACGCCGGCGCGAAGGAGCGACACCAAGTCATCCAGCTTCTCCTCCAGACGGGCAGCCCTCGCAGCACCCACTCTCTGCGCAGACTTTCGCTTGTGAGATGAGGGCTGATGGCAGTCCTTGTTCAGGCGCTCGCATCTGCGTCTGTTAGTTGATCTGCCGTGGGCCTGCTGTCGGGCATGCGGTGTACCTGCGGCATCGCCCCCCGGCCTTTGGATACATGCACTTGCATTTCGACTGCGCGCAGTTGGTGCAGGAGCGGCCATAGGGCGCAGGGTAACAATCTGAGTCTTCATCCATGGTAGGCAATTGTGTTCATCAACTGGTCGATTTGGTCTCTCATTTTTGGAGAAATCCCCGCGGCTGACGTAAGCACTATACGAGGAGCGGTGATTGCGCTTAACTCCGGGTCTGTATATACTTCCCCTGTATCCTTCTACTGACGGGCTGACAGCTGGCTGACAAGTGTCGCAGGGCGCTATATTGTATTTACCAGTAGATCTGAGATGACTGAACAAGACACAAAGGCTGCAGTAAAGCAGCGAAGAGACCAGTTCCATCTCATTGCGACGGCCTCTCTAAGGAATCAGCTATCGAGCGCAGAGTGCATTCAAAACTCTTCACGACTTCTTGCAGGTAGTCCATATTAATCCTGGTCAACCGATTCTGCGTCCTTGATGACGAGTTACCTTGAGTCTCAGCCAAACCCTGACTCCTCGCACGCAGTTTATCCAACAAGCAGTTCGCCGTAGCCACCAAGTCCATGACAAGCGCATGCCGTAGTGCCGCCTGATTACCAAACGAAACCTCATACTCTCCCATACTCACCTAAATAGCACTTGAGTCATTCAACATCCCTTGCTCAACAATATGCTCGAAGCATGTCTCCGTCTGTTGAAGGGCCGCAACTGCGCAGACGAGATCGGCATAGCTGATTTGGCAGTTTGTGCAAACGATCAGATTCCGGCAGACGAAGAGGACTTCGAATGTGACGTTTAGAATCTGGTCGAGCTGTGGTGGAGTCCGCTGCATTGTGTCCTTGATCTCGGGGACTTGGGCCATTAGGTCTGCGCGGCATTGACAGTGTCCTTTTTCGTTCTGACGACTCTGCGATGCACACGGCTGACTATGTGTTGTCTAGGGGGAGATTGTATGCGAGCCAGTACTGTCTGTTAGTAGGGGCGCCTGCTCTATCGGTAGCGGACCGAGCCCGTTATTTTGCGGTCCATGCACAGGATCAGCTGTCTGTTGAAATGTCAGCAACTCCAGGTATATATAGCAAACATGTATAGTTACTCAAGAATTGACCGAATTCTAAGGAAGGCCAATCGAATAGTTCTCTTGATACCCCACTGACCAGTCAGCCATGGTGGTGCTGAGACTTTCATCCTGCACGTCGTGATTCAGAAGGTGCGGCGATGTCGTAGCCAACTCCTCTGCCAAGCTGTGTGCCTCTTGTCCTAATGATGCCCTTTGGTCGGATAAATGTGTCTCGGTGGGTTCGATAGGGTTGATATCGTGCAGTGGTAACGAGGTGTGAAGGTTATCGTCTCCGGCCCCAGATGAGGTACGAGACACAGTCGAAGCAGGGGACGAAAATCTGCAGCAGATGCCTCGAGCGTTGCATCTATCACAAGCCTTGTCCCTCCCCTTACATCGAACCTTTGCAGTGCGGCAGGAGTCGCAGGCGGTTAATGGCCGGCGCACAGCAGGTCATCTTGTTTATCGGAGGCTTGCCAGTTCTGGATAAAAATGGGCAGGGATTCCGGCTTTTCGGAACCGATCTATCTAACTTGGAGTCATATTGCCTTTATGTCAGATATATCTTGAGGAGATTGTTGGTTGAAGGAGGCGTGGCTATAGTTAGCTGGAATGGAATTAATAATCAGGATCGCACCATTTTCTTACATGCTTGTGCTCTTCCTAAAGAGGACTCGAGTCTGTTGGGAGCTAGAACATACTAGGAATAGTCTGTCTGGTACATCGAAAAGGCGTTATACGGGCGAAATTACGGATAAGAGTAACCTGGCCAGTTCATCAACTTTTATTCGACATCTTGAGTCTTCTACCTAACTACTATTCCGTCTCCTGTTACTACTACATATGCTTCACCTCAGAAAGCAACGATCAATTGGCATGTTAAGCAAGGCGCAGCGTTTTATGCAGCACCGACAGCAGCAGAAACATTGGACAGTCGCTCTCGCTTCATGAGTAGGCTCAGGACAACCACAAGCGCCCCAGCCGCGACAACGAGGATATAAGTCTTGCTAATCCCAGACACAATAGCTTCTAGCACCTGAACCTGGAGCTCATCGCTCAACGAATCCAGCAGGCAGTTCGTGCCCTGAACAGCAGCCTCAATCCGCTCTTTCGGAACGTCAGGGAGAATTTTTGGAATATTCGTCAGACATTGGTTCAAGAAAACTGCATTCGCAATAGCCATGACAATAGTGATACCACCGAACTGGGCCAGGGTAATGAATCCCACAGCGGGAGACAGACTTCGGCTCGACCAACGCCTGTGCGACTGAGAATGATGCTTGGGTCCAGAGTCCGACACCAAGTTCGAGGATCACTGTATACTCGTAGATCCTTGCCGTTGAGGTTTCGAAGTTGACTGTGTACATTAATGCTCCGCCGATGACTGCTAGAAGACCGCCTGCCGTGTACCAGGGAATGTAGTAGCCAAATTTGGAGAGGAGGACGCCGTTGGCCAGGACAACCAGTAAGATGATAAATGGGAGCAGAGAATTGGAAGAATAGGGGGATCATGTAAATAGGAACGAAAGCAGAAGCATCAACTGCCTGGAATTTCAGGCCGAAATATCAGTCTATATACCTCCGGGACATCAGAATGAGCGGCCCGACCCGTATCTGCTACGGAATACCGCATATGGCTGAGGTAGGGCTGTCCCCGTTAGACGTCAAGATTTATCGCTACGCAACCGCCAGTGCTCTGTGCGTTTCCGCAACGAAATTGCGCAATAAAAGCCTGTCAATAATGATTTAACGAATATAATGGCTTCCAGCACATCCTTCTATACGGTATCCAAGCCCTTCTATCGCCGAAGTCTCCCTCCCTGTCCGTAGTCGGAGTTCAGACTCCGAATCCCGTGCGGTGCTAGGGCGCTTAACTCCGGCCGCATATACCGAGGCGGACTTTACCTCTGGTGCCCGACTTGTATAGCCTCAGTCGCTGCATATAAGGAACTTGTGACTCTACTTTACCATGAGGATCAATTTAACTCTCAACAACATCACAAACCAATTCACCAGCCGTCTTTCTCGTTCTCCACCACAATGGTCCCCTCCAACCGCGCCGCCTGGGTCACTGCCGAGAAGGCCCATCCCCTCGACGACAAAAAGGCACCTTATACACCACCCAAAGCAAACGAGATTGTCATCCGCAACCGCGCAATTGCCCTCAACATCGTCGACTACTACCGCCAAATTCTCGGCGCGGGACTCTTCTCCTGGACAACCTACCCAGCCATCTTCGGCAGCGACGTCGCGGGCGAAGTCGTCGAAGTCGGAAGCAATGCTGCATCTCAATTCAAACCCGGAGACCGTGTCGTCGGGCTAGCCAGCGAACTTAAGAACGATAACCCAGCTGAGGGTGCATTCCAGGAGTACGTCGTGCTGCAATCACAGCTTGTTTCTGCAATCCCGTTAGGCCTGTCCTTTGAAGATGCATCTGTCATCCCGCTGGGAATCAGCACGGCGGCTTGTGGGCTCTTCCAGAAGGATCATCTTGGACTGCAGCATCCAACTGAACCTCGCGCAGCATCAACCGGCGAGACAGTCCTCATCTGGGCCGGTTCCTCTAGCGTCGGGAGCAACGCCATTCAACTTGCCGTCGCAGCGGGCTACGAAGTCTTCGCGACTGCGTCGCCGAAGAACTTTGAGTCCGTCAAGTCTCTTGGTGCAAGCCACGTCTGGAACTACCGCTCGCCTACGGTCGTCGAAGACATTGTCGCTGCATTTGTAGGCAAGACTAGTGCCGGTGCGCTGGCGATTGGAGATGGATCGGCCGGTCCCTGCGCTGAGATCATCTCCCGCGTGAACGGGAAGAAATTCGTTTCGCTTGCTAGTCCTCCGACTGCTCCTCTGCCCGACGGTATCTCCTCCAAGTTTATCTTCGGCGGCGACTTGAAGGATAATGAGGTTGGTCCGGCAATCTTCGAGACGTTCCTGCCCAAGGCGTTGATGGCTGGGACGTTTCAGCCGAAGCCTGATGCTGAGACTATTGGAAAGGGACTGGATATTATCCAGGATGGGTTAGAGAAGTTATCGAAGGGTGTTTCGGCAAGGAAACTTGTTATTTCGTTGTAACTGATTTTATCTTGTAAAGAGACATTAAATATATCAAAATATAACAATCCACAATCCAAACAATTTGCCAGACGGCCTCTGCCCATTTTACCATCCTAAGTTACCCCCAAGACAGCAAACAGCAAACCTAGACCGTCCTCATCTCAACAACCCCAAGCCTTGGCCCCTCTGGGAACGCCGCAAAGACAACCCTCAAACCCGCCAACTCGGCCAACTGCCTCCACTCGCCAATATTTCTCTCGCGCCCAGCATAAAGCACAACCATCGTCGCGTTCGCAGCTGGAATATTTTCCTTCAGCCGTTCATGTATCAAAATTCGCGAGTACGGCGCCATCGCGGCAGAAATTTTCTGTAGGAGGCGCGCGGCGGCGAGGTCAGGGAGGTTATGGAGGACGCCGGCGAGGTGGTAGACCAATGCGCCGTTTATCGGCTGCGGGCTGTTGTCTTGGGAGTAGTCCCAAGTCATCAGTGTTAGACCCGGGATGTTGGTGATATCGGAGTTGAATTCCTGGACTATAAGATCGTGGTCTTCGAGATTGGGGATGGACTTCTTCAGATCGAGAAGGAGATCGCCCCGGCCGCCACCAATATCAACCATTCTAGCCGGAACCCCTTCATCTCTCGCTTTTTGAACCACACAGGCGAGGTTATATCCCAGGGACTGTAACCGGTCGAAAACACCCAAGTCCATCCCGAACCGACCCTGCATGAAGGTATTAAAGCTCGCGATTCGGCCCTCCGCCGCCATGATGGCGTACGTATGCATGCGCGCTAGGTCCTCATTACCCATAAGATGGTATGCATGCTGGATCGGCGTTTCCAGCTCAGTGAAGGGGTACTTGAAGCCGGTTGCTTCGAGCTTTCGCATGAGGAAGGCCGAGCCGAGGAGGACTTCCGTTGTGCTAGGGAAGTAGGACAGTTAGAACTGGGATGCTGGAGTTGGGTAAGAAAAGTAGGCTGGGAATACTTACAAGTGGAGGATGCCATGAATAGCAGACTGATTACTTGCAAGGTAGCGAGTTGCTTCGTTAGGGCTGAACATGTTGTCGCCGGCGAGGTGGGCCCAGTCCAGCGCGGCCATTGCGACGAGAGTATCCTCTTCTCACGTCAACACTAGTCAACGCGGAGTGTGGGTAAGGAGGGCTAACCGATTAGTCTCACGGCTAACACAGTATAGTCAGCCTCAGTTCTGGCGAGAGAGAAATAATTTGATGAACAACTTACGAGGAATATCCGCAGTTCCACCACTGCAACTCCTCAAATACGCATCACGGACATCGCGCCCATTCACAGCGCCACCAAACTCTGAGAGAATTGGAAAGACACGGAAGCGGACTGCGATCGGGACAAAACCTAGCGAGCCGACCTTGAATCTACATCAATATATCATGGATGCGACGCGGAACAGGAGAAGGGCTTACCGAGACGGCAGTCTTGTAGATGGTTGTACCGGGATGGTCGTTCGACATGGTGGCTGTGATTGTTGGTGAATGCTCATTTTACACCTCAACTAAGTCGCCAACTTGGACCCGCTGGGTTTATATTTCCTTCCCCTCGATTTCATGCAGGACTGTCCGGCAGGGATGCCCCGGGCTTTGCAAGGCTTGGAAGACCATGATCAATTCGTGTGGTGAAATCCAGGTAGCGCAACTGTCGTCATTTACGTTACACTGTCACACTGTCCACTCTCGAATGGAAGCCAAATAGTTTTTGTAAGCGAAAACCTATGTTAGAGCTCTATTGCTAAGTTTCCCAGTCCCTCGCGGGCTAGTTGTCCGAATGCAGAAGAGGTCAAGACGACAAAGCTACTGCGCTTTCCCGCCGCGAGTCCGAGAAGCTGGTTTTGTCGATGGCATTATGGCCTTCGTGCGAGCTACTGGAACTCTTCCGAAAGTAACCGTCCCATTCATCCTGCTCGCGGGGTTCATTGGGCAAATCCTCGTCTGCTGGGCCTTCATCGAGGCCAAAGTGGCCCGGCAACCACGCCAAATATCTATGTCTCTGCACCAACTTTCCTCTAACAAATTCCGGGGCGTTGGGGCACCAGGACAAGTGCGCCATGTAGTGCCACGCGTAGTCGTGTTTGTCGTCTTCTTGTACATCATTATTGCCCACAATATATTTGCTTCGGATGTGTCCGTTGAAGATTCGAGATAGCCGACTCGGTTCATTGAGCCCTTGGACGTACCAGAAGCCAAGGTTATTCCAGGCCGATCGCATGAGCTCTGGCTGTGAGATTTGCCGATCACCTCCAAGGGCATTGTATCTCGCTTCAAAGACTTGCAAGAACTCCTTGACGTTCTCCTCAAACGCGAGGGCGACGGAGTCTCGTTTGAAGCGGGTACTGGGCAGATCGGCCAGCCATTTGGGGGGTCCCTGCATTTGCACCGGTAGAGTGCATCCATACTCCAGGTCAATCAGACCGACAATATTCCAATCATCGTCGACAAAGATGTCATCCCGGTTGAGATCGGTAAGCGCGAAAACAAATGGTCCATGGCGATACTGGCTGCTAAAATGTTGCGGGATCAGTGAACGCATTGTAACCGCGATGGCCAGCTGAGATGTGCCATCACGCCGCTCCTGGATCACGTTCGGCAATGTCTTAAGACGGTTGTCGTGACAAGCCAACAAATCATGGACATAAAGCTCAACAGCGTTGTATGTGGTATTTCTCTGGATTGTCTGGACCCCCTCGTTCTCAAGGGCATGCAGGACAGCTGTGAGGGGTCTATTCGTCAGGCTTATGTCGCCGTCGTCGCTGATGGTCCAAGATCCAATCTCCCAGTGCGTCACGGCATTCAACGAAATCATGATGTCGGCGAAACTCCTGAAGAGATTGGCTCTGTGGTCGCTATCCTGGAGATACGTTTCCCAGGTCTCAGTCAGCTTCCTCCCCTCGAAAGCGCTGATGATCATGTATCCAGTTGTGAGGAAGCTCGGTCGGTCCATGGAGACAAAACGACAACGCTCAGGTAGCCGCCGGCAGGATCGAATGTTTTGTTTTCGAGTCCAGACGCATGCAGGAAACCAGTTCACAGAGGCTGGCTCGACGAACTATCAATGAGTTAGTAAATCGTAAACAGGACATCCCAGCAACACTTACAGTCCGGCCATTGGGGAATGCAAAGCCGCGGAGCCTAGGAATCGGGACCCTTGGGCATCGTTCGCAAATCCGAATGTAGGTCGCAACTTCGCACCGCAACTTCTCGTCCACATTGCCAGGGAATCTGTCTTCTCCAATCATATACGGGAGTGGAACTCGGAAGAAGACGCGCCCCCGGGACATCGGATTGAGGGTCACTGGGATATTCACGTTGTGGCGTCCGTAGATCCAGTGTTGCTCGGCCGCAACCACCACGGACTGTCCCACGCGAAGATGAAACTGCACCAGACGCGCGATTGCGTTCCGTTGGTGCGCCAGCTCTTGCATGAATGCATCTCGCCACACTGGGAGTCTCAGCAGTTCGGGAACATTGCGTCTATCATTCTCGGCATCGTCCAGGGTAATGGTTGCTCCATTGAGCAAGCGCCGGGGTACGGGTTGCCGGGATGCGGGTTGCCGCCGGTCAGCTAAGGCAAGTGGGATCATGGTCAAAATAAACGAGGGTCAGTGGTAGTAGAAGATTAAGGATAGATGCTGTTTCACTAAGTTTCTGAGATGAAGAAGAATGTTGAGAGAGCGAGAACCAGGGGCCAAAACAAATGATCTCGAGCATCACTTCAGCCAGAGTCGCTCCTTCCCCAAACTGAGCCCTAAACAACCACTGACCATAGCAATCACCACTAGTAAGTACAGCACCATTACTACATGGTCCACATACTCCGGATAACTCCTCCATTGCCTGGCGATTCATTTCATCAACGTTGTACGACCAACCCTTCCGCGCGCGCCAGTTGACCTCTTTCCGAATCTTCGCTGCCTAACGCTCATGCTGCCACTCGTACAGTTCGCCTGAGAACCAGCTCGTCTCGACAAGCCAAAGCGTGCGGTTTGGTCGGACGCGATCGTAAGCGTTCAGCATGACTATATCAGGCTGGCCTTTTTGTACCGTTTATCCTGCAACCCTTCCTGAGCTAGCTCCAGCAGAGATACGAGCGCCGCTGCGTCCTCGACGCCCATTCCTGCCTCGGCGCCGTGATGCGGAGACGATTCGTGCGCGAGGCAAAGTCGGCCCTTGACATGAGTGGTTGCTGGGTTGTCATAGGTGTGAAAGACCGTCCATCGATCTAACTTGCCCGGAAGGAGGTTGGTGATGGCTTTCGTGACGGACACAAAGTTCCGAAACGCCTTTACTGCCTGTTTCTTGGTTCAGGACCCAGTCAAACAATTCCCGTCCGGCCACTCGTTGGGGTCGTGGACGAAGGCGACCACGTTGAAGCACTGCCCGTCAGCTACATGGGCACAATTGCCAATCTGTACATATCGGCTACTCGCGACTTCGTCTCTCAGAATGGTTTTTGCTTTATGCCAGGGGACCAGACCGCGTAACGCGTACTTGTGAGTGTAGCTTTGATGGGATGCTGGGTCATCTTTTCCAAGCACGAGCTGACGGACGCGAGAGTGTATTCCGTCGCAGCCAAACATTTGACAGTAATGCTTAGCTTTTTGATGATACGTCCAAAATAATGCTAACTCACCAACGTCTGCCTCTGCCATCGTCTTGTCCTTGAACTTCAAAGCCAGCTTTTTGTCATCTCCTCGACCCTGGATCGTTTCCAAGTACTTCCCGAACACAATGCAATTGGCAAGAACAAGCTCGACCAACTCGCCAAGGAGATGAGGACGTTGACATCATTCAAACCCCTCCCTTCTCAATATGCATCTTATGAATGGGAGCGATCTGGTCGTCGCCATAGGCATTGACCCAGGACACCCAATACCTCGCATCGCGGGTGGCGACCTTCTTGAACGCCACGTAGATGCGCGGGTCAATCACTCTCATCGCCCATTCTGTGTTGGGAGTGAAGGCTATTCCAGACTCAAGCTTGCTTTAGAGCTTGCTCGTATACTTTCACCTTGAACCCGCGGGAGAGGAGTTCGATGGCGAGTACCAAGCTTGTGAGACCGCTGCCAACAATGGCGACGTCCAACGATTGTGTTGCAGCCACAGAAGGCATATTGTCAGGTACTCAATTAAGACGATGTAAGTTATTTAGTACGTTCACCTCAAATCTTCCGTTGCTCTGGGCCCCCTTTAATGCTATCTATGTTTTTGGGCATAAACTGCACATGGTGGGGGCATCGACAGCACCATAACCCAACATGCATTGTACTTTATAGCCACCAATCCAGATCTCGATCCGCCGTCATGGCATGTATCTCGATGCAATCCTTCCGCCACTAGATCTTGCTCCGTCCACAGCGATCACGGCCCACTCCCTCAACATGGCGCCTTGGGAGATGCCCTTGCCCACGTGGCTCGTCTCACCATAACCCTCGGGATTATACAAGCTCTTGTTATAGTCCGCTCAGAGGTTCTGTCTTTGTTCGAGGTAATTCGATCCCGAGCTACCTAACGCGAAGCACTGATAATGACCCATTCAGCGCTCGACAGCAACTAGTTGGTCGTTTTGTTGCGTTCTACTGCTCCTTCTCGTCCAGTCATGGATATCCAAGTAGCACATCGATCTTGCTACCTCCGATTCTACCCAGCAACGGTGATCTCTAGCCGACATTTCAGTATTTCATGGGTTAGAAAGGTCAGCTTAGGAAAAGACCAACCTTGCAAATTAAACGTAGCGATGTCATCGGGTGATGCCATTGACGCATTACGCCGGCTACAGCCATGACACAGAGCTATAAGGATAGGTCAGCAGTCAACCCTGAACCGAGAAGGAAATACATTAAGAAGGCCCACATATCTCGATTCTCCTACCTCATAACCTCCGCATCACACTCACAATCATTTTTGAGAGTGGGAGCTGAGTCGCACTTCCCTCATTGCTACGAGTAGAAAGCCCATACTGCCGCTTTATAAGCTCGTCAAAGCAGTTCGTCCCAATTTGAGTACGGAGAATATTGTTGAAGACAGGCAGAAATGTGTAAAGTAGCATTTCATTTTTCAAAATGTTCGTACTGAGGATTCGCTCGGCGCGGGTGGAGAAGGAAAAACGAAAAAAGAAAAAAATGCTCACACTCGGATTCGAACCGAGGATCTCATGATTACTAGTCATGCGCTTTACCAACTAAGCCATGCGAGCTGCTTGTGATAATCATGCACAAACCTGTGCTCTATGAGGAGAACTAAACTTATGGTGTCATTCGTTCGCCATCGCCACTGCGCAGCATGCGCCAGAGACAAACGTAGGATCTAGGCTTTAACGCAGGCTCTAAGCGAGCTTCTTAGTGGACTACCTAGGTACCGCTGAGCTGTCTTACGCCTGCTTCGTGCTTTTATTAGGTTTGTGGTCATGACCGCACTAGAACAATCTTCATGTGTACGCAAATATATATTTTAACATAAGCCGCTCGTGAATGGGGGCTACTTCTGGCTACTGAACAGACTATAAGACGTCTCTTCGAGATAATCTCATGAGAGTAGATCAGTCCTTATTCCAATAATTGACCCCCTGCAGTATCATACAATTGATCACGAGAAAGGAAACTTCTGGATACCCACAAGGGTGACACTACTCCAAATGATGTTAGACACTACTCCGTGGCCTGTCAGCAACGTGCAGCATGGAAGGTGGAGATATCCAGCTTAACCCCGTCCACGCGCGGGGAAATCACATAATATTGGGGTATAAAGGTGATGGTTCTCTCCTCCACCAATTCCAATCGAATTCACTACCAACAACCGACAAAATGAAGTACGTCCAACTCGGCAACAGCGGCCTCCGCGTCTCGCAAATCGCCGTCGGCTGCATGAGCTACGGCTCCCCCAAAGGCCGGTATGCCTGGGCAATCCCCGAAGAGGAAGCTCTCCCTACCCTGGACCACTGCTACCGCTCCGGCCTAAACTTCTACGACACGGCCAATGTGTACTCAAACGGCGCATCCGAGGTAATCCTCGGCAAAGCAATCAAAAAGTACAACTGGCGGCGCGAGAACCTCGTCATTGCAACGAAGGTCTGGGCGCCTGTCGGGCGCGGATCGGACCAGCCGCTCTCCATGAGTGAGAAGGAACGAGACGAAGCCGGGTATATCAACCAGTACGGACTAAGCAGGAAGCACATCTTCGACAGCATCGACGAGAGCCTGGCGCGTCTGGACCTGAAATACGTCGATCTCCTGCAGATTCACCGCTTCGATCCCAACACACCCGTCAAGGAGACGATGGAAGCGCTCCACGATGTCGTCAAGTCAGGTAAAGTCCGGTACATTGGTGCCTCGTCCATGTTCGCGCACCAATTTCTCGAGTACCAATACACCGCACGCATGAACGGGTGGACCGAGTTCATCACCATGCAGAACCTGCATAACGCCATCTACCGCGAGGAGGAGAGGGAAATGTTCCCGGCCCTGGCGAAGTTCGGCATGGCTTCTATCCCCTGGAGTCCCGTATCTATGGGCTTCTTGACTCGGCCGTGGAAGACCTTCCTAGAAACGACTCGGGGGACCGTGCAGGGTTTTGCATTCCATGGGGTTCCGTACACGGAGAACGACAAACGAATCAACGAGAAGATTGAAGAGATTGCGAAGAAGCGTGATGTGTCAATGGCTATTGTTGCGCTATCATGGTCGCTGTCGAAGCCCTTTATCACGGCGCCGATTATCGGGATGAGTAAGAAGGAGAGGATCGATGAGGCCATCAAGGCGACAGAGTTCAAGCTGAGCGAGGAGGAGCTGAAGTGTATTGATGAGTTGTATGTCCCAAAGAGTATCATTGGGCATAAGTAGATTATATAACCTACTATCTCTCGGCTTTCTGTTATCGTCTTGATGCACCAGACTATGATGAATCTCTACGAGGATCTCTATACCACACTGCTGCCAGGAATAAAAGGAGACCAGGATGCATCTCCATTCCATTTATTTTCAAAAGCTGGGTACTACAGCCTACCGGCGAACTACACCTTTATCATATTGATTTGCTGTGCAACTCAACGAGCAGACTTCACAACACACCTGAAAGTTCAAACCAGCAGCCCCCAGAATTGGAGTCCTGCACATAATCAACAAGCTAAAGATCAGTCATCCGACTTTGCCAGACTCTCGATCATCCGAAGAGCAACGTTCATTTGGGGCCTTGGTAGTCAATGGCCCAGACCCCTGCATGCGGAATACAGCCTGAACATGTCCACAGTGAGTCATAGCCCTCAATCTCCGTCCCCGATGCCTCGTCAACGACTGTGTCTTCCACATCCGAAAAGTCGATATCCCGGCGACGATCGCCAATTCCGTGGGTGAGCTCCGCAAAATGGACCGTGGTAAGTTCAGAGAACCCTGTGACGAGAAACTGAAGCGTGGGCATCCACTCCTCCTTTTTCAGATGAAAGTTGGAAAAATTGAGCATGCGAGGGGTGCGTCGATGGCTGAAAAGGGAGGCCTGTAGCTGACGTACTTCCAAATTCGCAACACTGCGAAGGGTCAATTCTGCAGGGAGAAGCCGAAGTCAGTGGTTAACAGGCGTTCCATGAATGCGGTTGTAGTTTTGAACTTGAAGTCTAGGATAAGTTCCTCTAGTTGTGGAGCATTCTGAAGAAGCAGAAAAACCAGGTCATTCTCCCGCTGGAACGAGTTTAACGTGAAACTGAGATTCAAGAGCGGACATTCGCCAATAGCTCTGGAACTGGAGTGTCAAGAATCGTAGGCTTGGGGCGTGCTGTATAAGGCGGCGGAATAAGTTACAAGAAATATCTGTTGCTTCCGTACTGCACCTTAGATCGAGAGAGTGGACATTGCACCACAGGTCCTGGAACTCTGCCTTGTCAACTGGAACCATCGAAAGACGCCTGAGAGCCCGATCTGCCAGATCCATTCTCCAATGGGGACCAAGTCCAGTGGGGAAAATGGAAATATCAAAGCTTGTAACTTGGTGCTGTAGACTGACAATGCTTGAGAATAACATAGTGGCGGCATCCCAAAGTGTTAGCGGCTCTCGTTGCACGCAACCATTCATACTCTGGTAGACCTGAAATGCCTGACATTTTGGTAGGGACTGGATAATATCGCGTAATTGGCTGATACCAGGTTGATCCATGACAAGACAGCCCGTCGAATCACGCTCCCACTGAATTCCCTCTCCAAGAGGATATTCATCACGGTACAGTTGGTTAACTTCTCGCTCAAAGGGGACAAAGTGCCGCTCATGGTCCCACGGAATCCCACGCCTGATGGTCTCACGCGTGTGTATATCATTGATATTTCCTGCAACAACTAATCCGCAGACACGATGCGCGAACCGAACCTCCCATTTTCCACAAACTCTTGAAGTCTTGACAGAGAAAGTTCAAAAAGATCGGTATTGGTAGTGTGAAAGACCCTTGGAAAAGAGGCGGATGTACTTGTAACGAGGGTAGTGCAAGTATATCGCAAGGCAACCTGGGGTTTGATATCCAAAAAACGAGGCAATGTGATCATGTAGCTCTGGAGGAAGGTCCAGGAGCGTTGGAGAAAGGTCTGAGATGCGGCAAGGCGAGCTATATCCGGCCCCCATAATATCCTAGTTGAGATAGAAAGAATTCGCAGTGCAACAGCAAATGCTTTTGTTCAGATCGGGGGTACGGTGTCAGATGCTCTATAGATCCTAAGCCCAAGGTGTTGCGTATTAGTAGCAGCCGATAAATCCAACTGTATGTGGGAGATAGAGATATATACAGACTAGAACAAAGCGCTTCTGTGCTCCTGAAATGGCTCATCACAGAGCCATTCAAGAAACTGATCAAAGAGCATGAACAATGCTAGGACTTTTTGGGCATTGAAATGGCGTCAAACCCTTCACACCAGAGAAGGCACTAGTGGGCCACCATGAATGTTGTCTCATCCATAACATTCCAAATGCTCACTGTACAGTTCCGCTCCATGCTGAGCGGTTCATGATTGTTTTACCCCATTTGCTATGTATGAGATAACCCCACCGTGTTGTCCCAATCCCATTCCCCGTCCAGAAACGCCCATAAACCAACTCATCAACCCACAAAACAAGTCCCTCGTGAGACCCGCATATACGTGGGCATTACCTAGATGGCCCCCAGTAATAAAGAATGTATATATCTCAACACTGACCTAGCTCCAACCATCACCACCTGCTTTGCCTCTCCATCAAAAGCTCTCTCGGCAAACCCCGAACCCGCAAAAGAACCAGATGAAGACGACGCCTCAAACGGCCTCCCAATTTGGCAATCCTTAAGATAAAATGCACCCCTCCCCTCGAGATCCCCCGGAGCAGCCACCCAAACAGCCGTTGCAGCGCCCTGTTCCGGAGACTTTACAAGTCTCTCCACATATTCCCCACCAAGTACACTCTCCAGTCTCCACCTGGCCAGAGGACCGATGCCTCTCGAGCTCGGTCATCATTAGACCGGGATGCACACTCAATCTGCCAGCTTGGCAATATGCCTGTTTAAGACCAACTAGGTAGTCATGACGCCTTTTTGGCTTAGCTGTATATCTTCCGATACAATCCGTGTAGACCGCGCACACCGTATCTCTGCTTAACCACATTCTCGCATTCCACAGCCAGAGATTAGACGTCTTGTTCTGTCCGTATGCACGCCAAAGCGAGTATAGCGAGTATACTCCCGACGTCGGCCGCGACTTGCAGATAATAGCAGGCACGCGGTAATGACGTCATTCTGTTGTGCCTCGGTTCACCCCTTTGAAGATCCTCATTGTCTCAGTAGATCTGACAGGGTAAAACAGAAATCGGTGCGGTTTAGCTTGGGAGCACCGTACATGTTCCTGTGTTGTGATTAGATCTGGTTTTGTCCTTGAAATCGCATCGTCAACGTGTGGTCGTGGGAACCAAGGCTATATGAACCATATCGCCCAACACCCCTTCCACCACGAAGGTAATTCAGCCCAAGCAATACTCGGAGAACTACAAGTATTGCCTACTTTCATTACCGCCATCAACTGATAAGTACGGCCACTTGCCTTTCCTGCGTGCAAGATAAAAGGACTGGCAGGGGGGAACTGAGCCTATATCAAATTGCCGAGCGTGCGCAAACCTCCAGCTATTCATCACTTTCCCAACCAGCAGTACGACTAGAGTTGGGTTAGTAAATTGACCGACGACAATATTCAGGAAGGGCAGAAAATTGATAGCTAGTCTTGATGAATTTATTACCTGCCCTAGCCTACTAATGCATTCCACTACGGGAGCTGAATATTCATCAAACGCATTGCTGTATTATTACAAAGTCATTATCGTCACATAAAACCCATCTACAGACAATCGATCTCAGCCAAACACCAAAGCCCTAACCTCAATACTCTCCCTCGGCCTCGACCTCTCTGTCGACCGCGGATCCACAAAGGCCGAATGCGGCACACGCTTCGCAACACCCTCCTGCGTATCCGAACACTTGATCAATATCCTCTCATCGTTATCAATCCCGGACCAATACAGCCACTGCTGATTCGGGTTATACTTCACCCCCATCGTCTCCCCCGTGTAATGCGGATACCGGCGCTCGATCTTGCTCAGGTCGTCCTGCGCCACGGACGCAGCAGTTGCGAAGGCTAACGGCATTGACTCGACCTTGCCGTTCAACGGACGCCAGACGTTAATGATTCTGCAGCGGCCGCGGAGGAGTGTCTCCGCTTCCTGGGGGTCCTTGACGTGCTCGCGCACGCGCAGTTCCGCAGCATAGGGCGTTTGGTCGACGTGTGCGAATATGACGGGTTGTCGGTCTGCGTCGGGGTTATACCGCCGGATTGTATGGTCGAATATCACGACCTTATGGGCCCCCGGGACATTCTTGAGGATGAGGTTCTCGACCTCGGAGTAGTATGTTGTTTTGACAGTCTCGTCGGAGTCCCATGATTCGTATGTCAAGGCGGATGGGATATTCTGGAGTACTGAGAAGGCGTCTTTGTCTAGATTGTACTCTGATTCATGCCCGCGGATATCCCTTAGTGAGACCTCGTGGCTGGCGGCATTGTAGTTTTCTTGCGGGGGACCCGATGCGGGGACGACGGCGTGTGGTACGGAGCCGTCCTTGGGAGGGTCGAGGAAGCGCAGTTCGACGTTGACGGGGCCACTGAGAGACATTTTGTAGTATTGCCAATTCTACTCGCTATACTGATGGTTTTTACCAGAGAGATCAGTGGAATTATATACTCTGCAAAGTGCTGAATAATTGGGGATCCGCGGGGGTGATGACAAATCGGGGAATGAGGTCGAAGTGGCCAAAGAGCGTCACCAGCGTCATACAAGCCTCAGAGCTGGACGATGGCGTGATATTCGCCTCTGAAGACAATATCGCCATTTATGGCGAAGGAAGATAAGTTACGTGAGCCTTGGGTAGGCTAGGCAATGCTACTTAAGGGCTCCTTCCCGCGACTGCACCCGCTGTTCAGAACATCATCAGGTAACTTGCCGAAGGGCGCGAATTGTCCTGAAACTGGTCAAATCACATACTCGAGGAAACGAAATGTCTTCACAGCCTCGTCTGAGTCTCATGATTCGTATGGCTATGTTTACAAAGCGAAGACTCCCGGCTTGTGGCACCCAAGGCAAGACAGCCCGCCTCCCACCGGCTTAATCCCCTCCAGCCGAGTGGGTTAGAGGCAGGTCCGTCAGCTTCGATCCTCTTCCGTCCCCCACTGTGGATTTCAAAAGTTGCCCTCGATCAATCATGGCCGCACATGGCACGCATAACGGTCCAACCTTTGTTCGAGGTCCCCTGCCCCGCACGGTCCGCTGCCGGTGGGATATTGCCGAGCAGAGATAAATACTCCGGACATGGAGCGTTGGATTCGAGAGTAACAGACTACTTTACGATAGAGCTCAAGCACACCCACACGAACACAATGGCATTCGGCACCATCTACAGCTACCCTCACAACCCTCGGGTTTCCAAGGTACTTTACGGAGACCTCAATCGCTTACGAATGTGTGCATACTGATAACCCCAGATCCAAGCGGTCGCAAACATCAACGGCCTCACCATCGAGTCAGGCGAATTCGAATTCCACAAGACGAACAAATCTCCCGAGTTCCTCGCCAAATTCCCCTCCGGAAAAGCGCCCGCCTTTGAATCGGCCGACGGCGTGACCCTCTTCGAATCCAACGCAATCGCACACTTCGTCGCCGAGAGCGGCCCCGCAAAGGAGCAGCTTCTCGGCTCTTCACCCGCTGAGCGCGCTCGCATCCAGCAGTGGGTTACATTCTCTGAGACTGAAGTCGCCAGTCACGTCGTGACGTGCTTCCTTCCGCGATTCGGGCTCGTCCCGTATAACAAGGAGACTGATGAGCGGGCGCTGGGGAACCTTGAGCGCACCCTGGAGACGCTGGAACGACACTTGAATGGGAAGTCGTGGCTTGCGACGGGGGAGAAGTTGAGTCTGGCAGATATTGCGGTTGCCTCGGCGCTGATTTGGGGGTTCATGTTCTCCGTTGATGCCGAGATGAGGGAGAAGTATCCGGTTGTTGTTGCTTGGTGGAAGAGGGTCACCGAGAGTGAGGGGGTTAAGGAGGCGTTTGGGGAGACGAAGTTTGTTGAGAAGAGGACTGTTCCGGAGGCAAAATAAATGGGATATAGACCCGTTGCATCTCTAGCGGACTATCTTGATAAGAGAATGCGAGAAACACTACAATTCACAGTGCTAATTCAGAATATTATCCATACTCTCCCCATCCCCATGTTTATACCAAGTACCTCCCTCCGTGCGCCGCACATCACCATCACCATCAACATCAACATTGAACTCTCGATACACAGAAATATCCCCAATGTTCCCCCTCTCAAGCACAGCCCCCTCCCCGTTCCCCCGCTGAACACTATGCATCTGATAAGACTGCTTCCCCCTACTATGCCCCGACCTCCACCGTCTTGAGGAGCCGTACTCGTAGGTCCGCCTCCTCGTTGTGCGGGACCGCGTGCGAGAGGAGAACAGCCCCAGCCAGGGAACGTAAGTCCTGATGAGCGGCTTAAAACGCATCAAGCACGCGCAGATAACTCCGAGGTTCAATTCGACGATCGACCATGTCCCGAGGATGGCCTGCGTCCATGAGGAGTCGCGGTTGTACTGGTGACCGAGGCGGATTACGTAGGGGAGGCGGGCTAATGAGCAGATGAGGACACTGTATTTACATCACATCAGCAGGCAACTTTTATGTTGAAAAGAAGGGAGCGATGAGCGCACCCCGAGCCTAATGCTAACAAGCAGCCAACCGAGGCTTTCTGCTTCAGCGGTAGTCGCAGGTGATGGATTGTCGGGAGGGGCGTAGCGACAACGGCGATATCGGATGCGATGTTTAGGACTGCATTTGCCAGCAGGACGTCCTCGAGACACTTGAGGGTTCCATCCTTGAGTGGGCTGCATGGGCCTCCGATCATGATGCAGAGGGTCAAGGTATACGCAAAGATCGCAATGGCCATTGCAATCACGGTGTACCGGTATAGGTATGATGGGTTTATGCGGTACAGAACCGAGAGGATCGCGAGCTTGGTGACGGCGGGACAGATAAGGTAGCAGAGGGTATTTGGGAGGATAGCCTGCACGGTTATTCTTAAATCATAACGGAGGTTGAGCGAGTATATAGTTACCTTGTTCAATCCCATCAGCTGGGCTTTGGTCACATCCCACAGGTGCTTCCCCCAGCCGTACTTGAACAGTTGAACGATAGTTGCAAAGTAGGCGGCGGCAAGACCGTACGAGATTGAGATCGCGACTGTCCGGTCAATTAGACCGTGTTGCAACAATAGCGGGTCTGGCACATACTCAAGTCAACCTCAACCTTGCGAATCAACTTGAACGCCTGGAAGTAGCGCAACCCCACGCAAACCGTTGCAGCAAGGTACGTGATTCCAAAAGCAACGAATATGCCAATCTGCAGGGAGTTAAACGGCGAATTGAAGTGCGATGCCTGGCCAGCAGGCGGCTCCATTCCCGGGCTCGAGTCCAGATCCTCTGGCATGCCTGAACTCGGCCGCATTGGCTCCCTGACGCCTGGTGGTCAGCACTCAACTCAAGCTTTGCACAAGAGCCATTATGGAGGGAATGAACGTGGCTTTATGAACCCCTCATGGAGCCGCGAATGAGCGCGAGGCCATAGCAAATGTCTGAAACGTATGCCCCTGTAGAGTGCTGCAAGCCAGTCGGGATAATACCCCTGCTATACCCCTGCTAGGCCCGAAAGATTGCCCCATCCGTACAGCCCGCTCCAAAGCTGTACAGGTTCTCCACCGGGCGTCGCAGATGAAACCATGTGGTAATTCTGATAAATTGAGTACCGGATAAGCAGTGTTCTGGACCCTCTAGGTTAATTCCAGTGGAGTTTTCCCCGCCACGACTGGGGACCTGACAGTAATGTGTTGCACTGACACTCCTGATCGTCGGAAAACCCGACCCTTGAGAACCAGATGTCCTTACGGTGGATTGCGCTCAAATAGGAAATCGATGATGTGGGCAGTCTGCGGTTTTTTGGGAGTGCCATATTTCGAGGCCAGTTTGGTCAATCAGGGCAACGACACGGCAATATCTCGTCTTTGATGCCGTTATGGACTCGGTAGTGTCCGGTTGGAGAGAATCGGAATCTGGTCTGCCAGAAAGGGTGAGCAAGGTTCTGTACGCGAGTGACAAAACAATGTGCATCGCGCTTTTCCTCCCATTGGTGGTATAGACTAAGGTGCCTCAAACCAGTCTTGCAAGTGCGGCCTCATCCCCTAGCCACCAGCCGTCTCCTGTGCACACATCAATCACCGCAAACCACCGCCTGCAAGTCTAGCCGTCTTTCTCATCCCCAATCCAGCTACTCAGTCCGCCGTCGTCATCGATCGAGTCAATCTAGCACGCCTAGTATGAAAGCTCGGGTACAGGTCGAATGTATGGAGCGTTACGGTAAGCTTAATTACTCGACATCAACCGTCACGAAGGTATAAGAATGAAGGTCTGATTCTCTCAATCTAGCTGCAAACGGTGGTTTGAATACACAGATAATAGAGACATAACTTTTGAACCGTGGCAATAGCAGAAAAATTCAGCATAAGCCTCGGTTAATGGACATCGTAGTTCTGATATCCTAGATAGGCAGGTCTTACATACGACTAGCGGTGGTACATGGTCGACAGAATGGAAGTCACAGCTACCTCACTGCTGACAGCCCGGTTCCCGCAACTCGAGAAGGCACTGGAGGACCTTCGCGTCGAACCTCGGGAGAAAGGTGAAGATGGGATCAATGTCATTTTGACTAAGAATGACATCTCGACTGCGAGAAGCCTACGTGGTCAAACACGTGGGCAGCAGGAAGCGTACTACGAGTTGGTCCCAACGCCCGGTACTGCCCTCCCGATAGCGATCATGGGAGATAGCTGTATTGTGGAGCTCGGATTCTCGAACTGGGACCAAGGCTGGCCTGCTCAAATTTCACTGTGCGCCGACGCAAAAGTATGGCGGTGGATCGCGTAGGCCTTTCCGTGCTCGAGAGAATTGTGGACTGGTGAAGCCCACCGACGGATTCTTCCAAGTATACCAACAATTGACGAAGCAAGAAAATCTTGGACTTGGCCTTATAAGTTGAGGGACGCAGAAAATTGTTGAGGGTGGGTGCGAAATGACATTGAATGGCCATGACTCTGCTCCAACGGTTGACATACCTCACCCCGCGTTCCTCGATTCAATGATAGCTCCAGCTTCTCTTTTCCAGGGCTCTTGTATGGGAGCTCGGGTTCGGCTACTGAGAGACCAACGGCGCAAAGGCGTGTTGTATACAGGCATTCGATGCATGGATGCCTAACCTCGTATTAGTCTTATTATCTCCAGGTCCCAGACTTCAACTGGATATGAACCATCGCCGACCTCAATCTAAAAGAGACAGTATATCCACAGGCATTGCCGCCATCTGATTACCATGGCCCCAAGTGTCCTCACAGTCTCGTTCTCACCCACCCACGGCTTCTCCAAGCCCACCGCCAGCTCCATAACCCTCATCGCAAACCATGGCATAGAAGGCGACTGTCATGCCGGCAAGACAGTTCAGCATCGCTCGAGACTACATATACAGCCGCCCCCGCCAAATCTCCGTCAAGTTCACCTCATGCCACTCGAAGGCCTGAAAAACATCAGCTCGCCGCTTTCAGCAACCGGGAAGGCTAGTGTCCTAAAAGACGGCGCGTTAGGTCAGAATATCTATCACGACCGAGGGCATCGACCTGCTTGGCCTCTCTTCCGGGACCGAACTGTGCTTCGTCAGTCCTGACGCACCAACAGGAGACCATCGAACTGGCCCGATCCTTGTTCTGACGGGTCTGCGCAACCCATGCCCTCAGATTGAGAAATTTCAGCCTGGCCTGCAAGAGCGCTTTTTGGTTCGCGATACAAAGAGGCAGATTACCGGGCGACTAGCAGGTGTTATGAGTGCTGTTAAGCAGGGTGGCGAGGTTCAGCCTGGGATGAGAATTGTTGTTGTTCCGCCGTCTAAGCATGTACCGCTGGGGGTTGTCTAGGAAGAAGCCTTGACTACCGATACGTCGCCGCCGAAATAAATCCACTAAGTGTTTTAATCATGAGCTCCTGTCTGCCAACATCGCTCTGTAATATGGCATGTCTATCCCGAGTTCCTGTTCCATCTTTGATGACCGTACCCGCAAAAGCCTGCGATCCAATTGCCCTAGGACAAAGACGCACCTTGTAGATGGGGCTGTTCTTGGTTAGACAGTTTCTGTTTGTATCACCACCAGTGAAAGAAACGGCCCCAGGCACCTTCGCGGAGCCAAATGCATCACAACCCTTTCACTGAGTTCCCCTGTTCACCTGTTCGCTAACAAAGACTCGCCATGGATGCTATTGGCCGAATAGTGATCAGCCGTTCCAAGGCCATGCCAAAGCTTCATATTATGGACCCTCATGACGCTGGACAAAGACCTGGATCTCTCACTCCATGTTAAAATTCCTGTCGGCAAAGTCTGACCCCAGTAGGTATAAGTAGGCTTAATCCCTCGTTCAATGCGCAAAAGATTTCCATGTCCTAGCGATAAAAGTCTTCAAATATCTACTCCACGTCAACCATCCGACCAAACAACCACCGGACAAGATGAAATCCCTCATCATCACCGCTATCCTGACTACCCTTGCCCTCGCGGTCTCTGCTGTACGCGCCCATATTCAACGTGCCCTTCCTCATCCCAACATAGAACTAACCGATCTTATAGCAACCCGTCAGCCAGGAAGACAAACTTTAAATTTATCACCTACCGGCCAGCAACTGAAACCTCACCGAATCCAACGCTCCCTCCACTGCAGTCTCACTCCGACCTTGAAGCCCGTGTCACGCACGACTTAGCCTGCGACCTCGGCGGAGGGAAATGACAGACTCCTTGCTTTCTGTGCGAAGGGGTCGAAGATTAAGTGGTGTAATGATGTAAGTAGCCTACCTACTAACAAACACCCTTGCGCCATAGAGCAGTATAACTGACCACGTTACCTCTCTAGAACAAAGATACCAAGACCCTCACCTCGTGGATCAACGTTGCGTAGGGGGCAAGTGTTATCATGGACAACTGCAGGAAGTAGAATGATATTAAAGGATCGCTGGACCATAACGATAACTGGCGCGTTGTTATTTATGGTAAAGACTACTATACGCAGGCTGGACCTGACGAACCTGAATCTGATAAGGGCTAAGAGCTGATCTTGCACCCCGTGCGGGCAACATGAGACGCTAAAACTGGTTACCGGGGGGGTTGATTCAATTGGAGTCATGGGAAGGCCGCGCCGGGCTAGCCTATGCCCTTATATCGATCGTTCCATTATTCACAGAAATTCAGTGCAAAAGGAACAAGGGATACGTCCACATTGTCGTGGTGTAGCTGTGCAAGCGCAAAGACCTATCTTAGAGCCACATCGAGTTTGGTAATACGATATCCCCATTCGGGAGAAGAAAATAGATATTGCAATACTCGACCGGCGAATCTTCCGACTTCATTTAAACCACGAAATATGTCTTTGGTCTCGAATGTGACCTCGGCCATATTGCCAGGATGCACCGGCATGATTCAATCCCTGAAGTTCACCACCTCAAACTCAGATCCTAGTGGCAGTCTGTGCAATTCACGCTGCAGTTTTTCTGGAGGTAAAAATACCATGCTACCAAAATCCCAATATTTAGGCGTGCAACCCCTCTTTCTGCCTTATGAATAGCCTGATTGCGGGTGCCCGATAGATTGTCGCGTAACTTCCAAACACCACGACGAGAAACCAAGACTATTGCAATCTAGAGTACAGAGTAGAATGATCCTCGGATCTCCGAACGTAATCAGAGACCCACAGCAAATCGATACCGCATACAGCGTCCGCCGACGATAAGCAGACCTAACCGATGACTAATCGGTGCATAGCGAGGGGCTGAGGGGCAGAGGGGCAGGGACCATCCGAACAATTGGCATTTCCCCTGGTAGATAAAGACTCCCTGCCACCTCAGAGAAGTTCAGAGAGATAGATACAGAACCATGACCATTCTCGACTCCGCCATCAAGACCCTCCGCGAGACCCTCGTATCCTCGCTCGTGTACACCCCGCAGGATGACGGGTACGAGGCCTCCCTACGGAGATGGTCCGACACCGGCCGCAAGGAAGCTGTACGTCCCTCCACCTAACGACTCAACCATACTAAAACCAACAGGGCGTCGTAGTCCAACCAACTGACGTTCCCGACATCATCACAGCCCTAAAATGGTCACAAACAAACAACATCGATATGGCCGTCAAAGCAGGCGGCCACTCTGTCAGCGGAACGAGCTCCAGCGCCGGCGGACTAGTGATCGACCTATCCCGCATGAACTCTGTCTCCGTGAATACGGAGAAGAAAACAGTCACGGTGGGCGGCGGCGCCGTCTGGAAAGACGTTGACGAGGCTGCGGCACAGTACGGCCTCGCTGCCGTAGGTGGAACAGTCAACCACACGGGCGTGGGCGGGTTGACCCTGGGAGGCGGATACGGGTGGTTGAGCGGTCAGTACGGGCTGACGATTGACAATCTCCTCTCTGCGACGGTTGTTCTGGCAAGTGGGGAGGTTATCACCGCGTCGGCGACCTCACACCCCGAACTCTTCTGGGCGCTGCGCGGGGCGGGTTATAACTTTGGCATTGTTACCGATTTCACCTTCCAGGCGCATGACCAGCCGGGTCCCGTGTATGCGGGGATCCTCGCGTACACGCCTGATAAGATCGAGCGCGTCATTGAGATTCTTAACGGTCTTCTACTCGATAAGCCGGATCCGCGCTCCGGGGCAATCTGTGCCTTTGCCCAGCCGCCAGGCGCGCCCGTGCCCATGGCTAATGTAATCGTTTTCTACAATGGTTCTCAAGAAGAAGGCGAAGCGCGCTATGCGGACCTTCTTGCCCTCGACCCAGTCGTAAACACGGTCTCCATGATCCCATACAGCGAGATGAACGCCCTCCAGAACCCCATGGCAACATACGGCGACCGAAAATCCTTCAAGGGCGTCTTCTTCAACCCACCCCTATCCCCAGCATTCGCACGCAAAATGCTCGAGGATTTCACGTCGAAACTCGCAAGCGACCCGGACCTCGGCAAATCAGGCCTTCTCCTTGAATTCTACGATATGACGGCGACAGTTGCGATTCCGCGCTCGGCTACGGCGTTTGCGTCTCGCGGGACGACGCAGAATGGGCTTATTAATTTGCGGTGGACGGATAGTAGTAAGGATTTGGAACACCGCGCTTGGGCGAGGGAGATGCAGGAGCGGTGGAAGGGGGAGCTTGAGCGGGGGGTTGTGGGGAATGTGGATGTTAAGGGGACGGAGGGAGTGCCGCAGTATATTAATTATGCTGAGCGTGAGTTTCATTTTTCCTTTGTTGGAAGGCAAGTGGGCTAACTGAGTCTTCTAGCCGGTGACGTCGTTGTTGGTAATATCTACGGCGAGAATCTGCCGAAGCTTCGGGAGCTCAAGGCCAGGTATGACCCGACAGATGTGTTTAATAAGATGCATCCGATCAAGTTGGACTAGATTCTTCGGGTCTAGGGGTGTGAGCGGGCATCGTAATGTATATAATGGCAGCCGTGACCATCTAGTCTCACAATATAAACATCCTTAAGGAGTATTTGTCGAGTGATTGAGCTTATACATTTGAGATGATACAAGCTAGTTAAACCCACGCGCTCATCCAAGCAAGCAAGAAGGGAGAGAATCTAATATACAGTCGTAACTCATGATACTATACAGACCGGATATCATAAACAGGACAAATTATAATAAAGAAACACTAGGCCATGTCCATCGCCGAAGAAGAGACCATGCTTAGTGGTGGCCTATTGCGAAACCGACTTGTGATTAGACACCTTTCGAATGGGTTATCATCGCTCAGGGAATAGAAAAGAAAGCATCACTTACGACCGAGCGGACGGGCTCTCTTCGAGATATCCTTTGATGCCTTCTGCTTGTCTTTTGCTAGACGAGCCCTGTACAAAGGTTAGCTCATACACGTTTCACCGACAATGATCTCAGGTCGAGTGACATACTCCTCAGCAGCATCCCGCTCCAACTGCTTAACATCATTCCTCGCATCCCTAACCGCAAGCCTCGAAGTATAAAGCGCCTTGTCGGCGGCTCGCTCGGCCTCTTCAGCACGGTAGACGCGGTCCCGGGCCGCAGTGATAGAGGGGTCCTCGGTGCGCTTATGGAAGAGGCCGTGCGAGTGGCCATGGCCGTGGTTGGTGTGGTGGCGGGAGCCGGTGGATGAGCTGCTATATCCGCCCGCACTAGAGGTTGAGCCGCGGTGGCCGAAGAGACCGCCGGATCTGTGGGTGTGGTGGGTGTTTGGCTCTTCAATGCTGGAGCGGGAGGAGGTGGAGGCTGAGTCGCGGTGGAAGAGTGGCATCTTGCTTACTGGTCGAGGGTGAAGACAGAGACAAAGTGAGTTTGTAGAGATATAAAGTAGTAGATATGCAGTTAGTGAAGCTTGTATGATGAAGAGCAAAGCAGTTGGCGCTGTTCCGAAGGATACTATATAGACGAGCCCCTATATGACGTCAGGTAGCAGGTGTTCGTCCAGTTTGGGTATTACTTCATACGGGGTTGATATTGACTTGTCAGCGGCGTCGAAGGGAAACCCTTGCTTGAGAGAGCTCTAGCTGATGATCCTAGCAAAGGAATACAATGACGACAGACACGGGCCGCAAAGCCACACAGGGTCCATCAAGCCGTGGAGGTGGCAAAGTCATGCAAATGGGGTAAAAGGATCAGCGATAGCGAAGCTATATTAATATCGACAAGATCTTGCCATTGGATGAAGCTTGACGAACCGCGTGTCAACAGCTCAGCTCACCAATGGGCTTGCTTGCAGAGATTAAAGGTGAAACGGCTGTCAGAAGGGTGCGGTATGCGAGTCGACAGCTGGCACCGGAATCAGACGCTGTAATGTCGTCGCAGCTGCGCCCTGTATCACGCTCTGGTATGTTTCTTTGCGTCACATCTGACGTTGTCGTATTGTACAGGATTCCTCTGGCATTATCTCAACAGACCGTTGGCTTGGCTTGTGCTGTTCCCCCTGAACAGAATGTCGTCAAACGTTAGGCGCGCTATGATCGCAGTCAATGATGGCTATGTCATTGCTAAAGCCACCAAAGCTCGGAACCTGATGTCGCCGTCTATTCCTGACTGTGTGAAGGATCATACTGTGACGTAAGAAGCACTGGCTCGTAAATAGCCAGATTAGAGCCCAGCATCTCCAGAGAAAGAGGGAAGATGGATGTCTGTAAGAAGCAAGCGACCTTCAGAGGAATATTGGCGGAAATACCCGCGCTGGCACGATAATTCCGCGTCAATCAATGGGTAATTCGTGCTGTTGAGTTAAGGGCCCTTTTGCGAGTGAACGGCTGACAATGGCCATAGGGTACTGTCGAAGAAGGAGCCAGGGAGCCGTTGAAGGCCAGCCTTCCGATATATCAATCGCCCACTGCCCGCCCAGCGCTGCCAAGTTACCAAGGCACGTCTCGTGCTCAGCCGCCAATACAAACCTCTGGCGGAACATCAACTGCCATTATGGTAAGTGCCAAATCACACTCGGGCATCTGAACGAAGCTAATTGCTGTTGCATTGGGGGCTAGCCGCCGTCGCCGTGCTCCAGAACTTGCTTCTGCTTGATGGCAGTCTAAATTTCTGCAGTGCGGCTCGCCAGGCTAGATTGTATGGGGAACAGCCAGCCACAGCCAGATTTGGGATACCTTTATTTCCCTGAGCATGTAAGCTCGCGCCGAGGGTCACTTTGACCAAGCCCAATCCGGACTTCCTGTATCATCCAGTGGGCTATATTGATCCTAGGCTCAAAGTCAGCTAGCCTTTAAACCACGCATGTAGTTGTGTCGCGGGCTGCTGGGCCATACTCGTTCATACGCGACAGGGGTCGTCTGCTTGCAAGATTTTGACTTGCCGAGACAGATTTCAGGCTCTCTGTTCCAACACTATAAGGTCCTGGCATATATACCCTATGAATATAGTTGGTACTAGCTAGCGTGAGCGCTTATCATTCGTCCTCGGTAGGTAGTTTATGGAGTGTCAGCCTAGGCGTAATTACTCGATATCAACCACTGATAATATCAAGGAATTAAAGGTCTGATTCTCTCATTCTAGCTGCAAACGGTGGTTTAAATACACAGATAATAAGCAATCTAGCCTGATACAGCAATTAGAATGGGACATAACTTTTGAACCGTGGAAATAGCAGAAAGATTCAGCATAAGCCTCGGTGAACGAAAGTCGTAGTTCCGATATCCTAGATAGGCAGGTCTCACGTACGACTAACCGTCGTACGCGGTCGACATAATTCTACCGTCCTTCTTCTTGTCTGATCCCGACGTTGCTGCTGCTTTAAGAGGGTGAGCCGGGTGAGCCGGGTGATCCGCTCACGCTTTCGAGGTGACTCGACACCTACACTCACCCTGTCCCCTCTTCGTGCCCACGCTATCCTTTAGCTACTTCACTAAAGAAGTCAAGATACCGCGACAACAGACAATAGCAGGCCTGGTTGCGAAAACCTGGCCTACTGCTGCCCCTAAGAGAATGGTGCCAGGATGTCTTTCCCCTCTTGCTCTCCCACCTCCTGAACCCTCCAAACATCTTGCAAAGCGCGCTCCTTGCGACTCCTTTATTATTCGACCCTGGCATATAAAGCATTTTTTTCTGGCTATTTCGCGATTTCACGAGTTTATAGTATCCTTAGAATAAGTGACTCTATTTTAATTTGGCTGCAATAATGTCCAAGGAGAGACAAAGGCAAAAAAGTCAATAGAAAAGATGTTGCAGCAGCAAACAGCTATATTCGCGGAGTAAACCGCGAGTATGATCAGGAATGCTATAAGATAATCTATCCTGATAACTCCCCTGCTCTGCAGGAGAGGGTTATATCAGTTTATGTTTTATAAGTATTCCTTATACTACCTTGTCTTGTAGTGTGTGAACAAATTGCTGATTTCTTATTTATTTTGCCTTTTAGCTGGGCATCCAAAGAATACAAGAGCCTCCAAGACCTGATGAGATGCGAGCCTTCAGGAAGAAGTGGTGGTGTACGCCATATCTTGATAACCCGTCCGACCCCCCGGCTACAAAGTCAGAGTCTCAGTCGCAGGCACATGCTGCCGCCGATACTCCCAGCTCAGCCGCTGCCACAGAGCTAGCCCCGAATTAGAGCCTGACGCCGATGATTAGGCAAACATTGATAGCGAGACAAGCTGGAGGAGAAGCGTCTGGGCAAAGTGGAGGAATCAGAGGACTGGGTCCGTCAAGGATGGGATTTGTGAAGGCATTCGAGAGGTGAAGCCAGCCTGAAAGTTCGCTTCCATGTCAACCAACCATAAGCATTATCATTAGAGATACTTGAGATACCCCTGCAATTGACTGGATTATTATTGGTTAATCAGGTGCCAGTGCATTCACTTTGCTCGCTCAGATCCATTGCCAAGGGGACTGTCCGACATGTTTGGTAATGATTGGCCTTGCCCCTGACTTGGTCCGTATTCTGACCCCGCAGCTGAACAGATGTCAAAAGGAAGGAAGGTATGAGGCTGAGCCTGAAGTTGTTGGTTTAAAATACAATAACAACAAGAAGGACAAACGACCAATCTTTTCGAACCACCGAAAGAAGGAATAGTATCTCTACTTACTGGTCAATCTTCCATTCCACAAATGCCCGAACGGCTGCGGCGTCTTTTCCACCGTGCATCAGGACGAAGCCCCCCAGTTGCACCGAGAAACACTACATCACAGTATGGGCTGAAGCAGCTTCGTGAGGCATCGGATACCTCTGGGCCCGCGGTTGAGTATGTACATACCTCTCAGGGAAACTTTAGTGGCGATCTCCATGACTGATCTTTTTTTTTTTTTTTGGTTGCGTAGTATCGTCTTCGTGCACGGCCTGACCGGGTCTGCTGGCGATACCTGGCACCATAAAGACACTGGATTTTACTGGCCAGCCACTATAGGCACAAGCAACGATGCACCTGCGCGGGTTTTCACCTTCGGATACGATGCGGATGTCGCTAAGTTCTGGCAGCCCGTTTCACAGCTCGGGATTGATAATCACGCGAATAATCTGCTTGGGTCTTTGGCGCGTGTGAGGAGTGAAACAGAGACGGTATCTACCTACCTTACCTTTCATTCCTATTCCCCCAGAAGGGTTTTGGATAATAACATCGACAAGGAGACCCGCAAGGTTGTCTTCATCGCGCACAGTCTCGGCGGCTTAGTCACGCAGAATGCTCTCTGTCTGTCCCAGACCAGCGCAGAACGACACATCAGAGACGTCGGAGACAGCATCCTAGCTATCATGTTCCTGGGCACGCCGCATTTGGGAGCTGATCTTGCGTCCTGGGCGAGGCTGGGTACGAGCATTGCGAGTCTTGTCACTCGTCCGGCGCGAGACCTCGTGCGGGTTCTGGAGCCTGGCTCCGAGATGCTGGCGAGTATCCAGGATAGGTTCCATAGTATTTTAAGGTCGAAGAGGGATAATGGTCAGGAGATACTCATTACCTGTTTTTATGAGGAGCTGCCGATGCTTGGTGTTGGGGAGGTTTGTTACCTTCCTCCTTCTCCTTTTCCTCCCTTTTCGCCTCCCCCCTTCCCTGTTCCGTCGCATGTGAGACTCATACTAGGAAATTGCCTTGCAGATTGTCCCAAGAAGGTCCGCAA
The DNA here is from genome assembly GCF_047715775.1 of Aspergillus undulatus. Lineage (NCBI taxonomy): Eukaryota > Fungi > Ascomycota > Eurotiomycetes > Eurotiales > Aspergillaceae > Aspergillus > Aspergillus undulatus. The sequence goes on from NW_027396644.1 coordinate 77,976, forward strand.
TTTTGCCCGGATATCCAAGCTATAGCATCCATGCTAATCACAGAGTAAGCAGCTCGAAGAATACTGTAAGAAACTATAACACGGAACTAATTGCTTCAAGGAAATGACCAAATTCCCAGACGCCGAATGCGACCCCTACCAAGCCGCGATTGGGGAGATTCGCAGATGGGTGAGGAGAATGCAAGAATCAAGTGCAGCCCAAAGTGCGTGATTTAGCCAGTGATCACCCCAGTGTAATCGTCTTGGGACTAAAGTGAGGGTCATCATCAGCTCTTGGCACCCTCGAGGCAGAGATCCTCCAGTCTCTGTATACACCCGGCCACGACGATGACCTCGTCCAAAGAATTGGCGACCCTCTAGAGGGCACCTGTGAGTGGCTGTTACTCCACCCGCAGTATAAGAAGTGGAGTGAAAGTGCTCAGTCGGATTTTCTCTGGATTTCTGGTGATCCGGGCTGTGGAAAGTCCCATATAGCGTTGTACCTGGTCCGGCTGATTAAAAAGGAAGTGTCACGGCGCTCAGGTAGCGGTGTCTGCTCTTTCTTCTTTCACCATGATGATGAAAAATGGAGTACTGCTACAGCTGCTCTTTGCAATCTTCTGCATCAGCTCCTCAGCGCCAATCCAGTCCTCATCGCACATGCCGTGCCGGAGTATAAAATCAAAAAAGACAAGCTCGCCAATGACCTCAGTGCTCTGTGGGGCGTTTTTACTGCCGCAGTAGGGGATAAACGATGCGGCCCTGTGACATGCGTGATTGATGCCCTTGACGAGTGTAAAGACTCTAGTCGGACTCTGCTTATGAAGAAACTATCTGATTTCTACAGCCGCCAGCCCTCAAACCAGGACTTCGGGGCTCTCAAGGTTCTCATCACAAGTCGTCCGTACAGCTCTATCGTCTCCTCTCTACCACCAAGGCGACTAGAGCTGGAAAGCGAGACGTCCGCGACCACCCGAGATGTTGAGCGACTCGTCAAATTCCGGACTAAGCAAATATGCCTGGAAAAGGGCATCTCGGAGACTGTGCGCCAGTCCCTCGAGCAAAGGCTGCTAGGAAATGCCGACCGGACTTTCCTCTGGGTAGCGCTTGTGCTTCAGATGATCTGGGAAAGCGACACGGCATCTCAGAGCTCTCTAGATGAGATATGCGATACCATACCGATTACACTCGATGCTATCTTTTTGAGGACCCTAGAGAAAAGTACGAATCCCGAGAAGGCGAGGACAATCCTGCACCTCGTTGTAGCGGCTGCTCGACCGCTGTCTCTGGCCGAGCTGAATGTTGCGTTTAATATCCGCGAAACTGACCAGTAATATCAGAGCTTAGATCTCGAACCCCAATTTGAGCGGACCGTGAGAGGCCTCTGTGGCCTGTTGGTTAGGGTGATTGAATCCACGGTATATCTTGTTCATCAGACCGCGAAGGAATTCCTGGTCACCACCGATGGCCGAGAAACCGACATACCCTGGAAGAAGTCGCTGTATCCGGTGCGATCAAACGCGGTTCTTGCAGAGCGATGTATCTGGTTCCTTTTGCTCTCTGATTTCGAGGCCTGTCCTCTCGAGTACCGTCATGTCAAAGACCAGGTCGAGCACTCGAAAGACGCCCACCGATATGACCATATCCACAAATACATGCAGAAGTTCAGCTTCCTATCGTACGCTGCATCGTTCTGGGCAATCCACTTCCGAGAGGCAAAGATACCGGAATTCTCACCACTCATGCAGCTCTCCTTCACTATTTGCAACACCCTCTCAGGGCGATTCCGAACATGGTGGCAGATATACTGGCTGCAGAGCCAGGAAGGGACGCTCTGCCCAATGCATTACACAGAGCTCTTGGTGCGGAGCTTCTTCGCACACGATGGCGCGGTGCGACTACTCCTGGACTCTGGAACCAATGTAAACGAGGAAGTCGGCGATAATATTATCTGCACGACCGCTCTGAATGTAGCGTCGGCTGCTGGACACGCGGAGGTGGTCCGGCTCCTGCTCGAACGAGGGGCAAATCTCTCCGCACGTAGTGGGCTGGGTGTTACTGCGCTATTCCAGGCAGCAGCCGCCGGACAGGACCGGGTGGTGACAGTGCTGCTAGACGCAGGAGCAGATATCCAGACGCGAAACGACATTGGGATGCCAATTGTCTTGTGGCCGGCATGTTATGGCCACACGGCCGCACTGCGGGTACTGGTGTCAAGGGGCGCAGATGTGCAAGCGACTTTCAACGGAGGCGAAACGGCATTACACTTCGCAGTGATGCGCGAGAACAAACCAATGTTGCACCTGCTACTCGATGAAGGCATTGATGTAAATGTGAAGACTGTCTCTGGTGAAACAGCGCTCCACCGAGCCGCTCAGTTCGGGCGTACAGAGATGATCGCCGCGTTACTCGACCGTGGCGCCGATATAAAAGCCACAAACCACATGGGCACGACCGTATTACTCTGCGCTATCCTTGGAAAACAAGAGGAGGCAACAGCCCTCCTCATCAGACGAGGAGCCGACGTTACCATCGCGACTCGTCATGGAATGACGGCACTTCACATGGCTGCAATGTACGGCCTAGCAAACGTGGTCCGCCTTCTCTTGGACGCAGGGGCTGCGATCGAAGCGAGAGACATAAGAGGTCGCACCCCGTTGCATTACACTTGTAGTATAGGGAAGGAGGAAGTGGAGGACATCAAAGACACGATATCCGCGCTGCTAGACGCAGGCGCTGACCTCGCAGCAAGAATGACAAACGGCGAGACCGCTCTCCATCATGCGGCGTCGACTGGATCCGAAAATCTTGCGACATTCCTGCTAAGCAAGGGCGCTAACATTGAAGCCAGTGATGACCAGGGAGTTTCCCCTCTCCAGCGTGCAGTCTTCGACGGCCGTGAAAACATGGTTAAGCTTCTAGTGGCTCAGGGGGGCAGTATAGACCGCAAATTGGACGGACACGGCTTAACTGCGCTACATTGGGCTTGCGGAGAAGGACACGCATCCATGGTTGATATACTGGCGAAGACCGGGGCTGACCTCAGTGCCCAAGCCTCTCGAGGAACGGCACTGCACTACGCAGCCTTTGCCAAATCGCGGGAAGTCGTGCAGACATTGCTCGACAATGGAGCCAATGTCAGCGCACAAGGACCGGGAGGACTAACCGCACTTCATATCGCCGTTATCGACGGGAACGAAGACTTGATCGAACTATTGCTGAAGGCCGGTGCAAACGTGAACGCAAAGACACACAACGAGGGCGCGTCCGCACTCCATATAGCAGTTTTCCTAGACCCCACCAACATCGAGATCCTCCGCCTGCTACTGGACCATGGCGCGGATGCCGATATCCGAGGCGATAAACCACAAGGAGAGACACCCCTGCACATAGCCGCGCAGCATGGCAAACTAGCAGCAGCCGCATTCCTCGTCACCCGCGGAGCAGACGTAAGAGCAACTTACGCCGACGGAGAAACAGCCCTACACCGGGCCGCTGGCTCAGGAGAGGCGGAAATGGTCCAGTGGCTCTTGGAGCATGGCGCAGAGATCGAGGCCCGCAGGAACAATGGCGACACCGCGATCTCCCTAGCTGCAATATACGGCCATCGCCGAGCGGTTGAAGTCCTGGTCCAGAAAGGGGTCACGGATCTAGAGCTTGCTAGATCCATGATCTATGCCGCTGGCGGGGGGCACCTGGACGTGATGAGGGTTCTCAAGATCCACGGAGCCTACATCAATGTGCAGGATACCAGCGGGACGACAGCGGCGCATATGGCGGCGGAGCAGAACCAACCTGCCGCTGTGCGGTTGCTGTGTACCTGGGGGGCAGACATCAGGCTGAGGAATTTCAGTAGACAGACTGCACTTGATGTGGCCGTGTCCTTGAACCACCATGAGGTTGCGCGGATTCTCCGGCAGGTGATATTATCCCGAGCGTAGGAATTTGATTATGGAGCGTAGGTATCGAGACCGAGGATTAGATACTCTCTTCTAGCTTAAGAAATTAAAGGCACCTGAGATACCCCTGTTAGGGAATATATTCCAGCATCCTTGGCTTTTGGGCTACTTGGCACTATCGATCTTCAGCTGAGGCTGATTCCGATTCCGATTCTCGAATTAGCCCCCTGTAGACACTGCACATATACACCGCCAGTTTCATTTGTTCTTTTTTCCATAGTAATGCCTACCTCTTGTGAAGTCACTGACACACCAGTGAAAATAAATCAAGTTCCTTTCCCAAAACGAGGTGAGCCAGAATATGCTACCAAGTTCGACCGCTGTTGCTCCCCCAGATGCTCCCCCAGATGCTCTTCTCCAGAATCCAATGGAGAGACTGCGGTCACGGATGAGGCCTTCGTCACGGTTTAAAGGAGGGCGTTCAACTGCGCAGTGTAAGGGACTGTTGGATGGGTAGTCGACATCTTGTTGACAATAGAAGTGATGATCGCTGGGAGAGGTAGAGTTGGTGGAAGGAAGGAGTGTTGGTTAACAAAGACATGGCTTAAGTACTCATTATCTAAAACACTTTGCACTGGCCCCAATACACCTGCTGGCCCTTGCCCGTTATTCAAGAGACGTCGTTGAGAGAAGAGTTGGGGGATGTGTTACTGTCAGATTGGAAATGTTGACGGTTCTGTGAGCGGCTTGTACATCTGCACTATGGGCATATCAGATGGGTGCTATTGCCAGTATTAATGAAGCATCTATATTGAACTTCTTAGAATTGTTGGACTTCATGGTTGTGTGACAAATTTTGGTGTACAGTCAGAACTGTTGGAGGCTACTACACTCTCAAGGAACTCATTCTTCCAAATCTGATAACTCTGGGCACTCAATCGGCATCATTGCCTTTCCTTCTTCTCCAATAGGTTCCCTTCTAATAATAAGAGACACGATAATAGAAGTATAGATGATATGAAGCAGGTATAATGATAAAAATAAACGAGGATTGGATTCTGTCTACAGCTGCGCCGGAAGTGGTTACTGTTCCTGCTCTCTTAAACCAGCGAGGGGAAAATCAGCTCATAGAGCTAATGATAATCATTTATTCTAATAACCAATTAAAACACCACATTTGGCATTCAGTGGGAATCATAAACTAGTTCTAGCGCAAAGGATGAAGGGCGCCTTGGCCGATCAACCCCCCACTACTCACCTACTCGAACGAGAAGGGCAATGGTCTTTGCGTCCGTAGTGATTGGCTCGGTAGGATCGACAATTGCGTCGATCCTGCACACGCCCCCTAAGCGCCAGGTCTGACTGCATGGATGCAAACGAATATGTACAAAGCGCAAAGCTTTTGTTATGTTGGCATGTTTATAGGCCATAGGTCCTATCCACCTGCCTGTGGAGCAGGCCTGAATTATGCGAAGTGAAGTGATCTCACATTTGAGACGGGGCGGCAATATGTACACCAGTCCACTGATCCTCCCTCGTTGATAAGACCTCATTGGAAACTGTTGACGGCTTTGGAAAGGCGACAAATGTGATGTGAACTATAAGCTAGACGGAGTTGGACGACCAACGAATCCTGTTCTTGCTGCTGGCGCGTACTAAGTCTCATGCGAGTCATGCTGTATATCAAGTCGACGCGTATATATGGGAGAAATCGGCATACATATGGTGATCTCGAGGTATGAACAGGTGGTCGATGTTGCTGTTGGGACTGGTATCCCATCAGCATCAGATTCCCCTTCGATACTCAGTACATCCAGTTTCTATTATCACTCGGTTTCCATATGCTTATCCTACTATCCATACACTTAGCCGCAATGCCTCAAACCATCTGCCTGACTGTCTTCCCCAACGTCGCAAGGCCTGCCCATTTCCCTGCCTTTATCCCCACGGCGACGCTGATAAGAAGGGCAAAATCATTCGCGTTATCGGCAACCCTGCTGCCACAGGCGGAGGTCTGACGTAGGGCCCGGTCAAGGAATGTGATTTCCTCGCATTGGGAGAGAACCGCGACAGATGATGAGCTCTCGCTTGTGCTTGGACGGGTTGCGGTGCAGGTAGCTCGCTCCGTTTCTGGACGGAGTCGTCCTTGACGTCGAAAGTTCGGCTCCAGGGAGACAGGGGGACAAAGCCTCACGAGTCAAGAGACACGAGTCACAATCAACGGCTGACAGTGGCTGCGCATGGATGCTGAGCAATCTTCAACAAGCCACGATGTCACCAGTGTGCACCAAGAGTGAGCAGAGCAGAAGAAGTAAATGATTGCATGTTCTGAAAAAGCTGATGCAGCGGAGTGAAGACAAGGGCTGTGAGGTATTCCCCTGCTCTCGGACCCGACGGTGTCGGAGCTCAAAGGAGTCAAAGCCCGAAATTTCGGCAACGCCGTGATACGGCATTCTGGCCAATCGCTGCACGGAGGAAGAAATGAGGCACTCGGTGAGGGCTAGCAACAGCAATTCTCCACTGAAGATGCGTGTCTCTCATTCTGTGGCGGCTGGGAACTGCACCTTCAGTGAGCTAAACAGACGGATTGCTAATCGCTTGAAACCCGGAGAACCATGCTGTTAAGTTAGGGCTAGCAACCCGCCGTTGAACAGCACTTTATTGACAGAAACTCTAGTTTAAAGCCTTTGCGTCGAGTGTAAGCTGACTGTTACAAAATAAATAGCGTAACCACTCCCATCCTTCCTACCAGCTCCAACACAACTTCAGTCATCCGCGAAATGCCCGCCAAAACAATCCTCACCCTGGGCGGCTCCTACGTGGGCATGAACACAGCCCATTACATTCTAAAACATATAATCCCATCTCCCCCCTCGCCGGAAACATACCAAGTCGTGCTCGTCAGCCCCTCCGACCACATCATCGTGCGCCCCGCGACGCCCCGCGCGTTTCTGGGCGATGAGTACTTCGATCAGGATAAACTGTTCGTCTCTTTACCGGAGCAGTTTAAGCAGTACAGCGGCGAAGATTTCAAATTCATTCACGGCCTCGCGAAACATCTCAACCACAACAATCGCGTGATCACCGTGTCCTAGGTCACAAGTGACGAGGGCGCAAGGGCAGAATGCGAAATCGGGTATCACGCTCTGATTATCGGGACGGGATCCTCGACTCCATCGCCCCTCCTAAGTCTCAATTCAGGAAGCAGCACAGACTTGAAAGCAACCTGGACCTCCTTCCGCGATGCCCTCCCTGCCGCAAAAGCCATCGCCACTTGCAGGGGGCGGACCAGTGAGGATCGAAGCAGCCGGTGAACTAGGCGAGCATTTGAATGGGTGGCTGCGCAATTTCAGCCGATGATTCGGCTCTGATTTGAATTGGCCGAGAGTTCAGATTACGGTTGTTACGTCTAGGCCTGAAATTCTGCCTGTGCTCCGCCTGGCGATTGCGCGCTCGGCGGAGGGCTTACTCCGCGATATAGGAGTTAAGGTTGTGAAGGGTGTCAAGGTTGAGTCGGTCTCGCCGGTTGATGAGTCGGAAGCCAAGGATGAGCTCACGGGGAAGACGGTTGTCAGGTTGAGTAATGGAGAGACTCTCCATGCGGACTTGTATATCCCCGCGTATGGAACGAGGCCGAATACGGCTTTCGTGGACGACGAGCTGAAAGGGCATGACGGGCGGGTTAAGACGAATCCCCAGACATTGCGAGTTGAAGGCGCAGGCGACCGCGTCTACGCCTTGGGCGACGCGTCGGATTATGCCCGGCCGGCGGTACATATCCTCATGGAGGCGATCCCGGTGCTATGCACGAACCTGAAGCGGGATGTGTTGGAGCATGCGGGGGAGTCGGTTCCTGGGGAGGATAGGGTCTTCAAGGCTGATGAGAGCGAGACGCATCTTGTGCCGAATGGAAGGAATAAGGGGGTTGGCGCGGTGAAGGGGTGGAGGATGCCGAGTTTCTTTGTCTGGTTGATTAAGGGGAGGGATTACTGGTTGGGCATGACGGATTGGAGTGGGAAGCAGTGGGCTAAGGAGAAATGAGATGGGCATGAGTATAGCGAGTGAGATCATCGATTATACTAGCTAGAGTAGCTATCTAATATATAATACCGTAGTGATAGACAGTGAATGAAGTCAGATATCAACAAGAACCTGCAACACTGAGCTACGTAGTAGAGAAATGAAGCAGTACCGGGAGCCATCAGTGCTGGTCAACCGACTGGGCCCGATATCTCGATTGGCGGCTGGATTCCTCTTCCAGATCGAGAGGAGGCGACGCAGATTTCGTAGCGGACTTGTGAGATGGAGGGGATTCGTCTTGCGAATTGAGCGAAGACAAAGATACCAAATCGGAGACATCGGGAGGAGGCCCATCCTGTCCACTCGCGGCCCAAGCAGCCTCGTTTTGCTTCTGCTGTCTCTTTTCTCGAATGGCATGTTGTGTATAAGATGGCCGCACGGTACGGTCCTCCGCCGAGACAATAGTTTTGGGTATCATCACTAGAGATGGCATGGCATTGCCATTTGCAGCCGGCCGGACATCATCGATGTCCAGACATTCGATGTCCTTCATAAAGTTATGCCCTTCAACCATGGCGGTTCCCTTGCCGTTGTTGTCCAGTACAGTTACATTGACGCTGTCATGAACCGCCACCACAGTTTCAGGAATCTCGAACCAGTCCAGAAGCCCAGAGTACCCATACTGCCTAAACAGTTTTCGAATCTCACCAACGTAGTCTCCGGCATCCTCAACGTCGTAGCGCGAGACCACAACTGCTGTCAGCGGCACTGTCGGAGGGAAGTAATCCCCACCGGCGTGATTGGGAAAGTCTAATAGAGCCGCCTCGACTCGATGAAAGAAGTTGGATCGCACCGCCTGGTTGTCTTTCCACGGCATCGCAGGTATCTGGACGCAAATGGCCGCAAGCGGGCTCATGATGATGGCGGCAAACGACTGCGCGCGAAGAACCCAGGAAACCCCAAGAGGCCTCATATCACCGCTGAAAATCAGCATACGCGCCTGGTCATCGGGGAGGTCATAGATGCCTGTCGGATATTCGTTATTGAGTCGTTCCCGCTCATGCATTCCAGCTTCCTGGGCCCGCATGTATATCTCACTTCGTTTTGCCTCCCATTGCAGCCATGGATCATCCGGATCGTCTCCGTTTCCCTCGTCCGCGGCTGATTCATGGTCTTCAACCCATTGCTCCGTTGGCTCGTCTTCTCCTCCTGCCTCAAAAACACCGATCCCCAGATCGCCCGCCATAGTATGTATGATAGAGATAGTGGATAAACAATGAATGTGCTGAATAAGAAGTGTTGATTGTAATTAAATAGACGCGATATAAATGCATCAACAAAGGAGAGCAGATCAGAACACGAGTTCCCGCCGACTTTGACCTGGGTCGAGATTGCTCCTTCCCTGTGAGAGATCGCAGGCCCTTCCTCGATGCAGGCAGCGGAGTGGTGAGCGTCTGCCATCGTAGACTGCGCGACAGGGCCGAGATGCTCTTTCCTCTTCAGCGAGCGCTTAGTTCTCTCGCAACCACGTCCAGTCATCGTTGAATACGCCTTGCAAGATTCTAGTTTCCATGACTAGCTTCGAACAGGACGAGATAACGCTCTATCCCTGCTTCACATTCAGGGCGATTTTATATTGGCTTCTTATGACCCGCAACAGCAGAAAACGTCCGAAGGGAATCACGAGAAACGGTAACTGAGTCGTATTGTCCTATCGTTAGCACTAAGAAGACAATTTATCTACAGCCTAAGATGCTACAGATACAGTTCGTTGTAGCAACCTTGTTTCAGCTCACTCCAGAGAAAAAGGAACAGTAACCTGGAGAGGGCATGAATACCTGGCATGCGTCTAACCTATCCACAACAATCACCACAATTTCCATCAGAATTACACCTCGCACTGCCCAACGCTCCACCTTCAAAACTATAGGACCAACGCCCCCCATCGAATATTTCGACTTACAAAGCCGAAAAAATGTTCAGATTCGTCGAGCTCACACTTCCTCTCGAGAAGCCTGCTGGAAATGAAATTGTTCCTCTCGCTGTAAGCACATATGGCGCGCATAAAGGCGAGCACGGAGAGCCCACAAATAACGAAGGAATACGACTCACAATCTTCGAACCAGCCGTTGGGAATCACACCCACACCGTCATCCTGTTCCACGACTTAGATTCAAGCGGGACGCAGTTCGGCGAGGAGCTCATACGGGAGTTCATCAAGCTCAGACACTTTCCCGCAACGAAGTTCATCTTTCCCAGCGCTCGCGCCCAGAAGGAAGAGGAGTCGTGGCTCAACATAGCCTCCTCCAGCAACACAAACCCGGACTCGACCATCCAGGACAAGATCAAAGGACTGGAGGAAAAAAGCCAAATACATACGCAGCTTCATGGCCGGCGAAACACAAAAGCTCGTTGTCGCCGATATTCCTACCAAGAACGACGGCTTCGATCACATTGTCCTGTTAGGGCTAGGCCAGGGTTGTGTGCCGCAGCTATAATGAACTTTCTCGCCGGCAACAAACAGTTAGGAGGGTTCATCGGGATGAGCGGGTATATACCACTAGAGGAAGAGCTACTCGAGATCTTTAACAAGAAGCCCACGGACATCTCAGTCTGGATACAAAGTCAACATGCCTCAACCCGGCTCACGTTCAGGCCGCTGCCTCTCACTCCCCAGCACAACGCCCCGGCTGAGCAGGAAGCGATCGATTTAACATGCGGAATCTTGGACCGCGAACACATGAACATCGACGCCTGTACTTGTGAGATTCTCTATGTCATCGATCCAGGAAGAACGGGCGCCGTGCGGCTGAATGGAAATGCACCAAGCATTTCAATATTGGGGTAGGTGTCCCGACTTCAGACAACGTACCTGGCCGGGCCATAGCTTGCAGGAAGCCCATCGCCTGTATACTTCATTCTTCTTGGGCCACGGCGATGCAGACGATGTGGTCTCCGTTAAGCGGAGTCGGAACATGCGAACCGTCCTGGCTGACTGGGATCATCTCGGTATGCCGGTTACGTACAAGGAATACCAAGGATTGGGGGACGGGTATAAGTCGCCCGAGGTAATCAGAGAAATTGTTTCTTTCCTTGTGCGCGAAGTCGGCTTTCCGCCTCTGACTCATTTCGATGAGCTGAAGGAGATGAAGGAGGAGCGGGCGGCGTACCTTGAGGCTGAAGGGGATGATAAGGATGAGACTGAGCTTAAAACGGGAGGATGGAGGCTTTTCCTCCGCGCAGGTCGAGAGTGAGGTAGAGCTTTTGTGGAGAGATATTCCAGAAGTGATGGACACACGTTCTTGCGTATGCCAATCTGAGTGAGATCGCGTCACACACTTTGCAAGGGGGTATTCTGCAGGTCACGCTAGATAACTTGAGGTGGTCAATCAGGTCAAACCTTTATTCCGATCCTCATTCCGATAAACTCCATTTCGTGATTTGTAGTATGTAGTAAGTAGGTACCCGTGTGCTCCAGCTTCTTACATCGAGCACAGTAGGGCAGCGCCTTACGCACAGCACCATCCCGTTTACCCGTAGAATTCCAGATAGATCCAGCAGTTTATATTTCTCTCTCAGGATCTAGGTTATTTGTTCTGGAGTCATGATCGACCGATGGGTAACCAATACAATGGGTTGCGATTCAAAAAAGATGGTAAACCTTGGAATGACTTATGTAAAGCATATCTACACCTTTGACTCATTCCGCATGTTGATACCACGATGGAAGAATACGGACAAAAGAGTCTACCTGGTGATAAAGAGACTCCTTATCACACTTTTCTTGTTCCCTCACTAAGGAGCCCCCTGTCAGAGATATAAACGCTGCGCCCATGAATTTCCAACGAATCGATCAAGTTTCATCAGGAATATACTCAATACTGCTCCAGCACCTTTAGCTCCTCTGAATCAACATCCTACAAAAAAACAACAAGCCTACAACATCATCAAAATTACTACACCTCTCGAATTCACACCTTCACCACCCCACGAGGAGTCCGCCTCCACCCCCGACAAAACCGACCGTTTCGAGCGCATCCCCCTCTTATCGTGAACCCTATAGGAGATAACCACACCCAAACGATAATCCTCCTCCACGGCTTCGGCACAAACGGGCAACTCTTAGGGCAAGAGTTCCTTGCCCTAACCTCGCTATCGACAGAATTCCCCAGCGTGAAATTCATCTTCCCGTCTGGTCTCCGAATACGCATGACCATGTGGAAGTGCGCATGGACAAAATGCTGGTTTGATATGGCGAGCCTGGGGGATACGAATCTGCGCTCGGAGATTCAGGTCCCGGTTCTGAAAGGGACAGCGGGGTATATTAGGGAGACTATTGATGAGGAGGCGAGGCTCCTGGCGCTGTCAGGGCAGGCTATCCTTGGTGGGATCAGTGAGGGGTGCGCGGCTGCCATATTCGCTTTGCTTGGAAGCGATAAGGAACTTGGGGGATTTATTGTGATGAGTGGGTGGATGCCCTTTCAAAGCGAGCTCGAAGCAATGCTGAAAACGTCCGATGAAGAGGATGATCTTTTCGAGGCCTACGAAGGCGAAGAGGTGGAGCAGAACGCACAGTCCTTGCAATGAATCAATATGATCCGGGAGATTCTCGACTGCGACTACGTTGACAGCACTGTGGACGGGTACCCGGACTTCTCATCGCGATCCTGGCACGGACGGCATATACTCAATACGCCCCTCTTCGTCGGCCACGGGGATGAGGACGGGCCGGTCTCTATTGAGTCTGGACGAAAGATGGAAACTATCCTTGGTGACGCTGACAAGGGCTTGGCTATTCCTGTTACGTGGGAAGAATATGAAGGTTTTGGACACGGATACAATACACCAAATATTATTGATGATATTGCATCGTATCTGGTGAATGGTCTTAATGTTCCTTACAGCGCGGATCTCGAAGAGCTGGATAATTCTGACGCGGATGCAACATCAGATGCTGAGGGAGAGGTTGTCGACGAGAGCTCAGCCGACAAGGATGATTCATTTGATCATTTGTACGTTGACCTTCTGAGTCTCTTCTATTGTCATGATAGAGATTAAATGTGCAAAATGACGTTGATGGCGTTGCTTGGTTTTTGTTTAGAATCTATTTAATTTTGCATTCACTCCAAGCAGTTCTAGGTATGAGAAGAGACGAGAGCAAATGTTCTTCTTGCGATCACCGCATAAGTCATACATGGAAATTGGAGCTAGATAGCTACCTAAAGTAGTACATCGTCCTGGGAACTAATATGGGAGCCGCCTGATTGTTCAGCACAGCCACCACACCCCACATACCAATTCGAACCTCCCAGTGGGCTCAATAACGATGTTCGAGAAGCAGGGGAATCGTGGTCGTGGCCTTTTGCGTGGCGCGGCCGGGCTGTCGAAGCGCATACCCAGCCGGGTATAGCGTGCACAGCCCTACAAACTGTGAGACATCAAGGCTCACCAAACTAAACCAATTGCAGTAGCCATATCGTAGCTTAATTGGGTAAGCGTCGTATCTGGTTTGCAGGGTGGAAATTGACGGCCAACCAGAGGTTCTCAAGGCAGCTGGGCGTTGCTTGTCTGTTCTCGTTTGGCTGGATGCAATTTTGAGTACCCCGTCGCTAATCAATCACCAGCCTCAGCGGGCGCTGCAATACGAAGTACATTCTCAAGACAGATAACCAGCCGGAATGCTCTATAAAATGGTCTTGGTACCCAGGCTTTGCAAGGACTCCTACGGCCTCCTGCATATCATCATGGCCTACTACCTCTACAAGAAGATCAAGGCCTCCCGGGCGGCCAAGCAGGAATCAGATACATTTCCACTTGAAACCCAGTCCAGTCCATTCGAGCGCAATGCGTCGCAAGACGGCGACACCCTGGCCTCCACGAACCCAATCGCATCACAAGAGAAGAACCCTTCACCAGAGGCCGAGGCCGAGAAGCGCAGGCGCCGCACTTATCGATGGAAACTAATCGGCGCCTTGTTCATGCCCTACCTGCTCGCAACACTCGATCTCACTATCGTCGCGACGGCCGTTCCATTCATCGCGTCGCATTTCAGTATGCATGGCCCTCCGTTATTTTGAACTGACGCAGACTAATGAAGTATGTAGACGAACTAGACGAACTCAACTGGATAGTCACAGCCTTCACCCTAACATCCACCGGTCTGATACCTACATTTGGCCAACTAGCAGATGTCTTTGGCCGACATGCGGCTTTACAACTGGCGACATTCCTCATGCTTGTCGGGAGTGTCCTCTGTGCGGCTGCGCAAACGTGGGGTATGCTCCTCCTTGGTCGTGCCCTCCAGGGAGTGGCGTCAGCTGGCCTGATGACAACGGTTATGATTGTTCTCGCGGATAATGTGACACTGGAGGAAAATGCGAAGAATAACTCTACGTTTGCCCTTGTTGGTGGGGTTGCGTATTCTGTTGGGCCGGTTGTTGGAGGGTATGTCTTCTAACCTTACTCCTTGTCCTCGATCAGAATCGCAACTAATGGCCTTATAGGTACCTTACTGACGTTCGTTCACCTCATCGAAACACAAACCCCGAAAATGTAGCTAACCTGCACCTGCGCAGTCTAACTGGCGTTACTGCTTTGTTATATCCATCCCGGTAAGCGTTGCCCTGGGCATCAGGTCACTGATTCTAGGGCTAAACGGTGCAGATTGCCTTCGTCTCTCACATTATTATCTACCTTCTCCTCCGCAAGGAGCTCAAAGCAGCCCGATACCCCCATCGCGGCTCCAACCTCTCCTCTTTTCTCTCAGCCCTCGCCACCATCGACATCATCGGCACAATCCTCTTTCTATTCGGCGTCGGCCTCATAATTCTCGGCACAGCATGGGGCGGATCGACATACCCCTGGACATCAGCAAAGGTTCTAGCACCGCTAATCGTGGGCGGGGTCTGCTTCGTCTTCTTCTTCTGCTATGAATACCTTCTCGAAATGGGGACCTTCGCTCGCATACTCCCAGCTCAGAAGCCGATGCTCCCATATAGTTTGTTTAAGAAGCTCGATACGCTCTGGCTTGCAATATTGCAATTTTCCGCTGGCGCGGCAATGTACTCGGTTTTTTACTACATTGGGATCTACTTTACCCTCGTTGAAGAGTACCCTGCTAGTAGGGCGGGTGTGCAGTTGCTTTACTATATCCCCGGTCTAGGAGGTGTGTCCCTGACCCCCACACAAAAATAACCCACAATACGCTGACAAGACTCAAACCAGCTGGCGTCTACCTCGCAATCCTAATGTGCAACACCATCCCCGCCCAAACTTTCCACCCTCTAACACTCGGAACAATCCTCGAAACTCTTGGCATCGCACTCGTAACCTACGGCATCAGAGCGCAAAAGACCACGCTCCTAAATGGGATGATGGTCCTCGCGGGCGCAGGGACAGGAATCCGCATGATGCCGTCAACCCTCCACGCCGCAGGCATCTGGCCCGATCGCATCGCCGCAGCGCTCTCTCTCCTCGAATTCGCTGAGCCGTTCGGTGGCACACTAGGTATTACAATCATGGGGAGTGTGTTTAATAATAAACTCTCCTCTGGACTGGCTTCCATTCCTGCAGCTGGTGGTAGCAATAGCGTGTCTGCGGAGGATCTTGGCAGTGGTGATGCGGAGAGTCTAAATTTTATCAGTTCACTTCCTAATGACATTCAACGACAGGTGAGACTTGCAGGACGGGATGCGATTATGTGGGCTTATATAGCCATCTTGCCGATCCTGGGACTCAGTGTGATCACGGGGCTGTTTATGGGGAATGTTTGGATTCGAAAGAAGAGCAAGACGGCATCTGAACATCCTGTTGAGGAGGGAGGTGAACGCGCGGAGACTGCGGGTGAGAGTGAGGTTATTTATGTGCCGTACCTCTATGCGTTGATGAAGGTGAGTGTGTCTGGTTCTGTTGATGTTGTCTTACTGATTATCTGCTCCAGGGAGTCGAGAAATACAAGCGTATTAGCCGGCCGGTTCTGAGCACCAATGGAGACTCGCTAGAGGAGCAAGCCTCGCACGGTAATTAACTCGTGATTCGATGTCCTGCACCATGAACAGGCTCATAAACCCTGAATGGATTATACAATCCCAAGCTTTCTACTATACCTCCAGTACCTCTCCGAGGTACACTCTGTTCGCTTCTTTCCCTAAGATAATTCACACGTTATAACAAGGGCACAAAGAAGACCTAATAAGATCCAATCAAGCAAAGACCCTTCGTCTCGGATGTTTTTACAGCTCATTGTTGGGCCCTGTGTTGAACAATAGAGCCTTCCTTTATTGTTTCTTTCAGCTTTCATTCCCCTCGTGGAACAACGTATATATTCAACAAGGAACCCAGACTCATCCACCCGTAGCGCAAGGCCGGATCGCAATAACTTTGACCGTTATACTACAAGCCCTATATATAATATACTGGCCAGAAGATGCCGTCCACCTGGCTAGACCTATACATCGGCATCGGCCAATCTGCCAGCGAGCACCACCAACGCCACTGGGCCCTAATCCTCGCTCCCCACGGACACACGACGAACGTCTCAATCTTCCACATAACCGGCGGCCCAGCAGACTACCAGCACAGCGCCGAGGCCGGGCAATCGATCCACAACCACCCCTTCGCATATCTCGCGCCGATCGGCTCGATCCCGTCGTACATGCAGCTCCGCGTCTTTCAGATCACGCATGCGATTGTGCCCCGGCGATGCCAGGAGTATACCGTTGAGGTCCTGGCGGAGTTGGAGTACCAGGGGTTGATTCGGTTTGGGACGGTGAGGTATTTTTGGGATATGGTGGGGGAGTCGATGTGGGAGGTTGCGTGTCGGACGAGGGATGATGAATGCGATACTGAGATGGAGGGGGATGGAAATGGGGATGGTAAGAATGTCCAGGATCGAGAGAATCCTGTCTCGCCGGCGGATTTTGTTCAGCTGGGTGATATGGCGCGCTTTGTGGGGAAGAGTCAGTTGGAGTATTGTACTTGTTTTTTCTGAGTGTCTGAAGATTCCTTGACAGGATAATATATATGCCCTGTAGAGCGTCGCAGTGCACTGATATACTATTATGACGCGAAGATCCGGTAGGTCGCTGGCCAGACTATTACCAAAAATTGAATAAATATTGAGAAAGGCTGCATGTGTGCTCCTGACAGTAGAGCAAAGGCGGGCTTAGGTATACTCCACCTTTACATCGCCGCCGGCCCAGCCGAGCAACTGAGTTACTACGAGACATGGCACCCTCGCCATTGGATGCTCGTCCTAGAGCATAGGGACACAGGGATACGAAGTTACTACCACGTCACGACATCGACGACAATAGACAAACCAATAACATACACCCACCGCGTGCACAACGTTCGCTTTCTCGAAGATCCAGCAATAGATTGTGACCGTTTCGTGGGGCTCAATCCCAGCAGCGCGCTGGAGCGAGGTCGATGCCCTGATCCGGTCCGACCCTGCGCAACGATGCCAGAGTTATGTAGCTGCAGTACTGGAGAAGCTAGCATGGACGGTCCTTCTGGCCTCTGGAACGTTTGCGTGGCTTGCTAGAGCGACTATTGAGCCGTCGTTGTATGACCTTGTCAAGGCGGATCCCTATGGTAGTGATAGTGCTTTTGCGCTTCTGCTCTACGCGCTGTACCTTCGGTATGGGGGACTGAAGAAGGAGATGTGCTACTACTAATTGGATATTGGCGTTGGAGGTAGGTTTACTTTCCAGTTTAATTTTATTTATGGTTTTGGTTATGGTTTTTTGGGATTTCTGATCTCCCTAGCTAGTTATTCTCTTTGATTCGAGTTGCATCCATTAGAATTTTGCTTGCCAATTTGGGTGGTAGTGATAGACATCCCCGTCGAGCGTTCCTCAGTCAAGGAATTTTAGATCCTTTGACTTTCAGGCATCCTCTATGCTATGGAACCCTGCGTGTTACGCATCTTAATACAAAGAGGAATATCTTACACGGCTTCCCTTTGTATCTATTGTGTAACCCCAGTGACTCATGCTTCCATCGAATACGCCATATGAAGCAGTGTTGTGGGAAAGTACTCGCGTATCCCTCTTCCACCACTATGTTTCTGCATTGTCTCCTTCTCCCATAACTCTCTTTAATTGCCCGAGAGGCAATCCTCCTTGTCCCGTACAGAACATAGATCCATAAGACTATGCCCCGTTACAATTTCTTTAATTTGTAATCTATAGTACTATCTTATGCAAGTTACCTTTTACCCCGTTGATGGTCTGTTCCTGGTAATGCTGGTTCAGTGGCTGACAATTTGCGAGTTACCGATCAATTGCATAAACCCCATACTAGCTGGGTCCACCCAGAATAAGTCTAGGGTAGTACTGGGTGATATGAAGCCCCCCACAACGGTCCTTCATGCTTACTTCAGCAGCCATGCAAGGGTGTGTTTCACGTCGTACTTATATCCCCCGCGACCCTCCATCTCCAACTCCACGTTGCCCAGCCTACCAACCTCACTCACAGCCCGGTCCACTTCGATCAACTTATTCATCAGAGCCTCCATGTGGTTCCCAACAGCATCAGAGGAGGTTGGGATAGTTCTTGTCAGTCTCTTAGGGGTCTATCTCATAAGAACGATCCGAGACTATGTGAAACTAAGGCACTTCCCCGGACCCCGGTGGACGGGCATTTCCAACTGGCCTCATAGTTTTGCGTTCCTTAGTGGACATTGCCATGAGTGGTATGAAGAGGCTAATAAGAAGCATGGTACGGCCTATATTCTCCCAACCTTGCCGCATCTGTCTAATGTCATTTCTTCGCCTCAGGTGTAATCGCCCGCGTCGGCCCCAAAGTGCTGATTACGTCCTCTCCCGACGTCTTGATGCATGTGAACAACAGGCCTGGCTATAAGCGCTCCGACTGGTACTACAGTGCCGCTCGACTCGAGTACCGAAGAGACAACGTCTTTAGTCAGACTGATAATGCAAAGCACGAGCACCGGCGGAAACAAATGGGTCCTGGTGTAGGTCCTTTCCAATTTCTCTCATTCACCTTCACATTGCATCATCGGGGCAGGTAGCTGACAGGAAAAGTACTCCGGTCGGGAGAATTTGGATCTCGAAAACGCTATAGATCAACGGGTTGGAGAGTTCCTTGAGGTCATCCGCTCTTACGCCTCGGATCACGAGGTTATACCCATGGACCTTGCAAAAAAGGTGCAGTATCTCACCCTAGACGTGATCAGCAGCGTTGGGCTCGGCAAAGCATTTGGGATGCTAAAGAGCGACCACGATGTGGACAACTACATTCAATCAAGCGAGGAAGGAATGGTCATCATGAACATCGCTCTCGCGATGGGGTTTAGCTGGCTTGCTCAAGCTCCATGGATTGGAAGGTTCATTGCTCCCTCGCCCAGAGATACGAATGGCTTTGGAAAGATGATGCAAACATGTTTCCGATTCGTTGATGAGCGAGCTGCAAAGCCCGCAGATGATCGGTCTGATATGCTCGCCTCGTTCATGCGCCACGGGTTATCGGGCGATGAGCTCCGTAGCGAGGCGCTTGAACAGATCATTGCGGGCTCTGACACCACGGCCGGTGCAATACGCGGCATCCTCCTACATCTCATGACCAATCCTCGCGTTTATCTTAAACTCCAGCGAGAGGTTGACGATGCGGTACGTGCCGGTCTTGCTCCAGCAAACGGTAAAGGCCTTATATCAGCTGCTCAGGCAAGGCAACTCCCGTACCTGCAAGCCGTCATCCGGGAGTCGCTGCGCGCGCGACCACCTGTTGCAAATATCTTCCCGCGAGATGTTCCAGCCGGTGGCGACACCGTTATCGTCGACGGGAAAACCATCTACTTACCCGGCGGCATCTGCGTCGGATACTCGGCGTACGCCATGCACCGGAGCGAGAAAATCTACGGCATTGACGCAAAGGCGTTTCGGCCTGAGCGGTGGATTGAGTGCGAGGACCCAACGAAGCTGGCTGAGATGACAAGGACCAACGATCTTCTTTTTGGCCACGGCAGGTTCCAGTGTCTTGGGAAGCCGGTGGCGCAGATTGAGATTGGGAAGACAGTTTTTGAGGTGAGAAGATATTTCTGTCGTGTCAGTGCTATGCTAACAATGAAAACACCGAAGCTCCTTCGCAACTTCGACCTGGCGCTTCTTCAACCGACGCAGCCCTGGAAAGCCCAGAACTACATGGGGCTCTTCGTCATCTCGGATATGTGGGTGCACGTCACCGAGAGAAACCCCGAGGCTGCTTGATGTAGTTGGAGCTGTTGAGCCCTGGCCCGGCGGTTCTTTTGTTTGGCCCTTGAGGAACCCTAACCGCGGGCCACCCCGGGAACCTATCCAACTCTCCATTGAACCACATCAGAGTTGACGCCCAGCAAACCACGTAGTTTTTCTTGTTACGCGACATCTCCTTCTTTGTCCCCATTGTCTTCCCGTACGGGGCTTCGTTCGTACCGTGAGAGGCAGCCAATAGCTACTACGGAAGATCTGGAACAGGGGTGCATGTAACAATGGTGAAAGGATAACAATGATTGTAGGAAACGTTTATCACTCCGTTTTTAAATATTCCCGTTTTTTATCTCTAAGTCTCGCTTTATCAGTCACCCAGACCAGGATTATCATTATCCAGAAACAATGCTGCTACAAAGGCCCTGTGGTCTTTAGGCTGCATAGTAACACAGCGAACAAGTCTATATCAAGCTTCTCGAGTCTAGTGGAAGGTACCTATGTACATTCAAAACCTCACGGCAATTTTGCTTACCCAAAGACCACTCACCAAAGCTCACCAATCCACTTCATGCCCAGCAACGTCACTTTAATACTCCCAAAACGCCAACTAAAATGTCCCTCCCCCCAAACACCATGTCCCTAGTGGTCTTCATCCACATAGAACCCGGAGCCGCAGAGCCCCACACCTGGTCTCTCGCCCTCGTCCCACCGCAGGAAAGCTACAAGATGGAATGTACATTCTACTACATCTACAACAACCCCGGCAGCCCACTCGTCTCACGGCAAGCACCCAGCAATTTGGGATCCCGTATGAGCCCCACAGCATACAGCAGCGTGTACAAGATCTGTAACTTCCCTGAGAACGAGGAAGATGATGTTCTTCGCTTTTTGGAGGAGGCTGTTTGTGAGGAGGAGGGATCTTGGGATGAGATGCTCATGGGACGGCTTATTGAGCGGGGTTGGATTAGTATGTCTAAGGCGTTATGTTTTAACGATATCTTGTGGGAGAATCCGGCTAAGGGGACGGGTGAAGGAGATGAGGGCAGCGAGGAGGAAAGCCAGAGCCAGAGTGAAACAGACGGTCAAAACAGCGAGGACGTCGAAAATGAGGTCGTCCGGATGCTTGAGGCCACGAACGCCAACGCGCAAATCATCGGCGAGGCTCCAGCGCCGACGCCTGTAACCACAGATACAACCGCTGACTCTGGAGAGGAGTCATGGGATTAAGTTGACACTGAGATGCTCAATTCCATAATCCAGGGCGCCCGTTACACAGCTAATTGGCGGGCCTCCTACCACTCAGTTGACGCGGGGGCAAGTGCCGCGTGGAAAAGCCAGTCGTGGAGCGTTATCTTTCATGGATGGGACCTCGAGGAGGCGTCGAGGCCGTCTTCCAACAGGTGCTGAACTAGCTTTTGGGTCTTGAGTTGGCGATATTCACTTGGGCTACTCGTTTATCAATACATGTAGATACAGTGCTTTGGTATGCAATTTCATAATTCTTGATTGTTCTTGGGTCTCTATATCTAGAAAGAATCCTATTGTTCGTTCTATATCAACAAAAATTTTCCTAGGAGTCCCTTAGAACTATGTTCCTCTACGCTTTTAGTGCCACTATCCCATTGTTACTCTATTATTGAAACTTTGTAGCATTGTGGCCACTGTGTCGGGATCAGTCTGTAGCAGCAGGTAATAAAATGACCCAGTATGTGAGGCTGAGACATACTTTCACAGTAAACGTCTCCAAGCCATTGTACCCACTCATCAAAGGAAAAGGTCCGCATCCGCAGTGCAGTGCTATCCATTACAGTATCCTACTGTGAACTGAGGCACGTCTATAAAATCTACTTCTCTCAACCCCGGGCCCTGTGAGTTCACCAAAACGCCGCGTACTCTCTCCTTTCAAATATCTCAAACAGTTACAGCATCCAGCAGTACCAAAGTAAACATGGCTCCTTCAAAGAAAGCAACCAACTCCCCAAGCCTACCCAGACAGCTAAAAAAGCTCTACATCACCATCGCCATCGGAAAACGCAATCCCGGCCAACCACACAACTGGATCCTCATCCTAAATGAAGAGCAAAGCATCAGAAACCAACGCCTCTGGTTCATAAAGAGCCTTCCAAGCGGATACAAGGTGAGCTACTCGGACCTCGGCATGGATGCAGGCATAGCTGCGCGTCACTTTCAATCGCTGCACAGGGTCGGTTGGGTTGCCTCGAGTACGGAGACGGAATTCCTTACCATCGTGGATTCTGCGGTAAAGCAGCATGAGAGGCGGTGGCTTGAGGTTTTGCTTGAGAAACTTGCAACCTTGGAGGGCGTTATGATGGACGCGAAGACTTTGCTTTGTGAGGTCAAGGCTGCGCCGGATGAGCCTGGTGGTGCATTATACTAGGAGAAGCAGCCTGAGCCTGAGCCCCAAAGTGAGGAAAGCGGTCCATCCAATCTAGCAGCTTTAACTTCAACTTTCCCTGACTCCAAGCCCCAGCCTGACAGCGTTTCCGATCAAGAAACTGCCTCGGACCCAGATGCGCAGGCTGAGCTGAAGGAAAGCGAGAAACAGTGGTGCTGCTACAAGTTGGCTTCCTGTGAGCTGGAGAGTGTAACGAGCATGCCACCTATTGCGACAGAGAGGGCTGTAATGAGGATACGCCACTGCCCTGTTGCCAGCGGTGTTCTACCCAAGGTGCAGTCGAATGATCGGGGCCATCTTCCAGGCCTACCCTTTCAGAATATGGTGTATCAGCTCAGGTTCGATGTTCTCATTTCGCTATTCAGTCGGAATTCCTGCAGGGAACTCTTTCAATCCTGTTATTCTTTGAAATTGCATTCTAAACAACGCGGGCTCTTTCAGACAATCTTAACCAAATCACGAGTCACACCATGCCAAGTCTTTGCCTATTTCATTTGCCTTTTACAGAGTCCCCGAGTAGCAGCTATCATGATCATAGTCAGGGTCTTTGACAGGATCACGCAGTTATGCGCATAAAGAACGAATGCCATTCAACTGTGGCGCATTGTACCTCCGAAACCAGAAATATGTAGATATGTCAAGCCCAGCTCACCCCTCTTCGGGCAATTTCCTCAGAGAACAGTCCCGTAGACATCCCCGTTGTAACATAAAAATGGATAACACCCCACAAAAAAACCCAGGTTGTCACGATTACGTCTTCGTCGCAGTAATGAGGATCTTGAGGCTGTGAAGAGCGCGTTCGAGGTATGCCCTGGGCATGAATTGGCGTCCTATTTTCTTGGAGAGTCTGGTCGAGGAGTGGATTACTAATACTCAGAAGAGGGAGTTGGAGGGGGATATTGCGATGCTAGAGTGGGAGATTTGCGATGAGGGGGTGCGCGATACAGTCGCTGGGCCTGAGGCGAGATCGCTTAGAAGAGCTACATCTCAATGCTTAAGCGTTCTTCGATCACGCTTGGCTTATTTCTGCGAAGGGAGCCTTTTGCCCGGACCATTGAGCTCGATTTAGGGCTTGCTGTCCTACCGTGCTCTATTCAGGTATGTATGTGTTGGGATGACAGGGCTATTAATCGGAAATTTTTCCAAGCTCAAGTCATGCGGATTCGTATTATCTTCCTTTTCAAATATACTCAATACCCCATGTGCCGTAATATTACTTTGTGTTATTTTTGCTCTTTTAGTGCTCGATATATATATCCGTCGTGTCAACTTTACCTAACCATCATCCTCGTGGACCCGTGGATCCTGACTATAACCCCCAAAAACACAATAATCCCATGGCTAGTTAAGTAGCAATACTACCCACATCTAACAGGCATGCTTACCTCAACAATATTATAAGACCGCTGTCCGCGCTCTGACGATACACATACTCCTTTGTTTCCAACTCAGTCGTGTCGTGTCGTGGCCTCCCGCTTCTGTCCTGCATTGACTCATCGCGAAAACTCATAGATGTCCAGAGACGGACAGGAAGACAACGATACCCTAACTTCGACCTCCTACCATTCAAGAGCTCGCATAATGTCAGAATGTGTGGAATGACCGCCTTCCTCATAATGCAGTCGCAGTCGTCCGCCCGCGAACGAAGCAAGACCGAAGTTGAAGAAGAAATCACCGACAGCCTTGAAAGGCCCAGATCCATCAGGGAAATGGATCAGTGGCAATAATCGCGTTGGTGCGTGTGCTATCCCCTCATTGCGACAACAACCCTGTTGACTATTAGCGGCCTCGGCCACCCCCAAACTCTCCATAATCGACCTCAACCCCAAAGGAAACCAACCCTTCACCTACCGCGACGAGCACAAGGTGATCTACGCCGTCGTAAACGGCGAACTCTACGACCACGAGAGATACCGAAACGCCCTCGCGGATGAATATCGCTTCCAGGGGCAGAGCGACTGCGAGATCGTGCTTGCGTTGTATACGCAGTACGGACTTAGCTTCTTGGACCATCTGAGTGGTGAGTTTGTGCTGGGGCTTTGGGTTGCCAAGAGGGAGGTGTTCCTTGCCAAGAGGGAGGTCTTCCTTGCCACACGGAATCGGTTTGGGGTTAAGTGTCTTTATTATACGATCCAGGAGGGGAGAGTGCTTGTTGCGATGGAGATGAAGCAGTCTCTTATGTAGGGGTGGAAGCCGGAGTGGGATGTTGGGTCTGTTGTTGAGACCGGTTGGATGTTTGATGAGAGGACGATCTTTAGGAGGGTGAAGAAGGTAGGCCCATGGGACTCTTGTTGGCTTTCTTGTATGGCCCGGGCTGATGTTTGCAGATTCTACGGGGCCAGTACCTCGTCAGTCGGAACTATGGAGATCTGAGAACGGAGAAGTACTAGGACTTCAAATGCCCAGATAAGGTTCGGCCCCATTACCTCATGGAAGCCAGATTCTGGTCCCGTCAGCACACGAAACAAACACGAACAGAAGAAGAAATGATCCAAGGCGTCCGTTAACGTCTCCTCGACGCAGTCTGCGTCCGGCTACGCGCAGACGTCCCCGTAGATATCTGCCTCAGCGGCGGAATCGACTCATCCGCAATCGCAGAAATGGTTGTGCACTTCGTCAAAGATGGTGCCAGACTAGTGGACGACACGAGTCAGGATTTATACCGGATCTAGTGCTTCACTGTACAGTTTGACAAGAACAGTGGGATGGATGAATCGGATGTCGCGAAGCGCACGACGGAGCATCTGGGCGTTACATCCAACCCCGTTACTGTGAGCGAGAAAGTTCTTGCCGAGAGCTTTGAAGATGCCGTGTGGTACAGCGAGTCTTTCATGGCGGATGTTAACGGCGCCGGTAAGCTTGCAATGGCCGAGGCCGCGCACAATGCCGGATCCAAGGTTGTCGTTACAGGTAGACCACCCTTTACCTACATTGCCTTGGGCGGTAGAGCTAACTGACTCTGGCGTTGGCGAAGGATCGGACGAGCACTTCCGGAGCGACTCAAGCTTCCAGAACGAGTTCCTGCTCGAGCTCGGCAAGACCTGGATACCAGAGGACTACACGCCCGAGAGGCACGCGCGCGCCCTGGAAATCACAGGAAGTAATCAGATCACTGGACTCAAATGGGTCGTACCGCCAACCCTCCCTTCCACAAAACGGACACTCAAAGGGGCAAAACCGGCGGGTTTCATGACGGGAGCTGACGGCAGATCCAGAACATCTGAATACCAGCGACACCCAGACTGTCTTTGTTGATAGTCTGGACGGGGAGACACGACTCAAGATGAGCGATAAATCGCACCCTCTTCACACGGCCAAGTACACCTGGACGCAGTCCGTATTCGCAAACTCGCTCTTGCGGTATCTAGGTGACAACATCGATATGGCGTACTAGGTTGAATCGCGCCCTGCGTTCCTAGACCACCATTTGACGGAGTATGCAAAATGTATCCAGCCATCTCTGAAAATGAGGGGTGTTTATGACAGTGGCAAGTTCACAGAGAAGTAAATCCTCCGCGAAGCAGTCAAGCCGTTCGTCACGGAGGAGGTTTATAGAATGAAGAAGAAGCCTTATATGGCGCCGATGCGGTGGCCTGTTGGTGGAGCTACGCATCGGAAGCTTATGGAGCTTGTGACCAGGGAGAATGTTAAGGCCTTGGGGTTTGTGGATTGGCAGAAGACGGAGGGCTTGGTGGCCAGGGGGATTGAACATGGTGATCCGTTGGCGTATCGGGCGGCAGTTACATTTGCGCAGTTTGTTGTCATTAGTAAAAGATTTCGAGTCCGCACTGCGAGTCCGAGTGACTCGAGGAAAAGAACCTCGGGAGTTGAATGTTGTTTTATAAAGTTCCCCCGGTGATTGAGTATGGTCAATGGTGTCAGCTGAACCTGGGACACGGACCGGAAGTTGAATTGGTCGTTGAAGAAACCGTACTTTGAATCCACGTCTAGTTCTCATATCAGGCAATCTGCAAACGTGAAAAGAACTTCGGTAGATATCGGGATTCAGGATCCTATTCCCGAGTTAGTTAAGCACGGAGATTGCCCCTTGGCTCCAAGGACATGGGGCCGCGCGCTGATTGAAGCTTTACCTGAAACACCCACGGCCGCAGACAAGCACATGGAGAAACTCCACCAAAACTTCCGCCAACAGCCCTAAAGCCCCAAATTGAAAGTCAAGCTCATGTGGGACCTGGAATGGGATCCCGACCCACGTGCTGGATGATCTTAGCGGGTGTTTCATTTTGTCTTGTTTCAACGACTGCCACTCTTCAGGAGGTTGCCCTATAAAGCGTGCCCTCTCTCCATCCTTTCAGGTGTAACAGCCAAAATCCTCAACCCCTCGAATACAGTCGATCAGCCAGCTAGAACGCAATCGCAACCATGCACTCCATGACTCTCTCAATGGCAGCCGTCGCGCTCGCTCTCCTCAAGGCTGCTGCCGCCCAGAGCAACGTCGGCTTCGGACCCGCCTTCTCTCTCGGGCCTACCAACTCATGGATCCGTGAAGCGAAGACTACCCTTGTCCTTCCCGAGACGCCTGGACTCCAGGACCGTCTTGCTCTGTGGCCGGGTATGGGAACAAGCGGCGGTGATTTGATCCAGGCTTTGGCGGTTTCGTTTGCTGACCCCGCTGCGTACGTTCTCTTTGTTCTCCGTTTCCTGTGGTGAGGTGCGACTCAGTACTGACGGCGAGATAGGAACTGTGGTGCAAGCGAAGGACAGTGGTGTACCTGGGCTAGTACGCTACAGGGTATGTATATGCCAAAGGCGACACGCACGATGCGCTGGAACAATGCGGTTAACGAAGCAATAGGCACCCAGCTTGGTGGCGACCAGGTCCCCGCTAACGCCGGCGATGGACTGACCATGCACTGTAAGGCTTCCCAGATTTGTTGAATTAAGGGTACACCGCTGACTAGCCTAGACAAATACAACGACGACACGGGCAAGTACGACCAGACTGTCTCGATCAACAATGAAGTTGTATCTAGCCTGTCGACCGGTAAGTCATTCCCGTTTCATTCTAATCGCAGAATGTATATACTGACAAAAACTCAGATTCTGGCCAAGCCCAAGGCTGGGGAACTGCTGTTGAATGCCAGGACGATGCCTGCAAGAGCACCGTCGCTGCGCACAGTAAGTCGTTCGATCCGTTATCGATGGCCTGGATGGATATTAATCGAAAGCAGAGTACACCTCGACCACTATCATCCTCGACTCAGCCGACGAGTCATTCAAGGACACTCTTGTCCTCACTGAGGCTGACTCGACTGACTTCAGCACGTCGGACGGGGGAAAGACCTGGACGGTCGCGACCATCAACATCCACGAGCACACCTTTGACCTGTAGATTGGCCAACGGGTTTTCGTGCATGGAAAAAGCGTGTGTATATTCGTAATATATTAGCTTGTCAGCGAGGGAAAAAAAAAAAAAAGCATCAAACACGAGCGTACAGGCTACGCCATTTCCACCAAAATAGCGACAACAAGCATTTCCTTTCCTAGAGGTAAAATCTCATTGCTGTAGGACTTTCATTGTTATCCTTCCGAAGTATGAACTGTGCTAAAAGAGGAGTCGCAGATAGTCAGAAGACGGCGTTCACGGACAGACATCAACGGGGGGCAACTCATTCTAGAAGGTTTTCACGAGTGCCGAACGAAGGATTTAGCTTGCATCCGATAACCAGACTCTCCGACGCAATTGTGGCTCAGGTTCGTGGCAAACATTGCCCTTGGGCGCTCAAGGAATGAAGCTAGGGCACGCCGAGAGATCTGGTGGCGGTACTTATGACTCGAGCGCATGCGGGGACGATCTGAAGGAATGCGACGCATCAGAGTGCATTGGAGCGCGTAGTCTCGCAAAATCAATTGTCGGGGCTCGACATGGAAGTCCAATCCGGTTTGCAATGATCGCCGTCAGGACATCAGCCTCGTTTTTTGGACGACATATAGCGATTCACAAGAGCAACATCTGCTTACTGGCGATTCCTCTCATTGGAGACCTCGTGAAGGAAGGCAGGCGCATAGGTTTCATGAAGGAGGTTCCGAGATATGCAAGTAAGAGTGCCGAGACAGCCCGAGTGAATCTGAAAGTGAATGAACAAAGAAGACCAGACAGTAGGTAAGAAATGTCCGGTGTGATCCAGACAGGGATCGGCATATTACCTCTTCAATGGGTGAATGAGCTATGATATCGTTTGGAATCTGACTGCCCCCTTGGGTCTTGACAAGTCATCACTCTTCGTGGACGACTGTGAGCGCACTTAAGGCAAGGAAGGCTCGATGGAATACCGCGCCCTCCTTTCCCCCCCCCCACAGATCTCTCGACGATCGCTCGCACTCTGCAGATGTTGATCACCCATCCTTACCTAAATATGCGGAAGATCGTTCTGCATTGGCTTTTTGTCGCGCCGGTGGTTGCGTTGACATGCCCGCTGGCGGGCCCTATTTTTCCTGCTCCGAACAGCCCATCAGACTCTGTCGCTTTCGAGAAAGCAATTGCCAACCTCACCAAGTCCATAGAGAACAAACTTACCCCAGCAAACAGTACACAGTATACGGCGATAGATCCGGATCAGACCTCGTTCACTGTTCAAGTCTACAGCGCGCGTCATTCAAAGCCGCTTTTCGAGTATTACCATACTGCGACATCTGCTCAGAACAACACGATCGGAGTTAATACTGTCGACCAAGACACGGTCTTCAGGATAGGAAGTGTGTCCAAACTGTGGGCGGTTTTGCTTCTGCTGATGGAAAGCGGCGATGCGGCCTTGCACGAGCCTTTGCATAAATATATACCGGAGCTGCGAGAGACGACCGACGACCTCAAAGACAATGTGACAGTCTTCAGTGGGATTGACAACGCCAATTGGGAACATATTACAATCGGGGAGCTCGCCAGCCACACGGCCGGCCTGGGACGGTCTTGTGAGTGCATCGCCGGTCCCTTGGAAAGGTCGACTAACAGGCAGCAGATGGCCTCGGTGATCGCTCTACAGATCCCTCCCCAATGCTAAAACTTGGCTTTCCTCACCTTGCAGACTCGCTGATTCCGAAGTGCGGTTTTGGTCCGATGTGCAATAGAGCCGGTAGGCAGATCGCATCCTCATTCTTGACATCTTTAACCAAGGAGTAGAGTTCTTTGAAAACGCGGTCAAAAGGCCCCCGGTCGTCTCAACATCCTCAAGTCCTGTCTATTC
Source organism: Aspergillus undulatus (assembly GCF_047715775.1). NCBI lineage: Eukaryota > Fungi > Ascomycota > Eurotiomycetes > Eurotiales > Aspergillaceae > Aspergillus > Aspergillus undulatus. Next base: position 107,701 of record NW_027396644.1, read on the forward strand.
CAACGACGCATTCCAATTGCTTGGATACGTGATTGAGGAAATGGCAGGGGAGAAAATTAGACATCAGGTGGACAAGCGGTTGATAGAGCGCCTCGAGCTTACCCGCTCGTCGTACAGCAAGCCAGCTGACCGTGTAGGGATCATTCCAGGACCTCTGAATGCAACTGCGTGGGACATGGACTATGCTGATATGACCTTGTGAGTATTGTTCTCGACGTTTCGCATTCAATCTAATGACTCAGGTCTGGTGGTATATACTCATCGACCAAAGACCTGAGCACGCTCGGGCGAGCAATCCTTAACAATGATCTGCTATCGCCGGCGCTTACTAGACGATGGCTGAAGCCCGTGGCGCGCACTGCTGACCGTGCAATTTCAGTTGGAGCACCGTTCGAGATTTACCATTTGAACCAGCCTCGGCCGATAGACTTATTCGCCAAATCCGGGGACATTGGCGCCTACTCGGCCATGGTGGGTTTATCACCGGAGCACAACGTTGGATTCACAATCCTAGCAGCAGGTCAGAGAACGACACCCTCGGTTTCAGCGTAAGGGGATTTGGTCACGACCATCATGATCCCCGCGCTCGATGCCGTCGCGAAGGAGGAGGCAAGGCTGCAGTTCGGAGGAACGTACACGTCAGGCAGCGACAAGCTGACGCTTATAACCGACGAGGGTCCAGGTCTCAGGATCACAAAATGGGAGAACAAAGGAAAGGATATGCTGGAATCACTTGCCAGTTTGCAATGGGAGAGACCAGAGGGCGAGCTCGATGTGCGCTTGTATCCGAGTGGGCTCAGAAGCCACAACAAGATCTCTTTCCGAGCCATCATGACAGCTCCACCTCCAACTGGGCCACCAAATGGACCATTCACAAACGTCTGTATCTCTTGGTTGACGGTCGATAGTCCGGTATATGGGAGCATTGCAGTCGACGATTTTGTATTTGAGATTAGAAAAGAGGGGAACGCGCTCAGTGTCTCGCCGCGGGTGTTGCGGACCACGCTTAGAAGGGATACCAATGATACGGATTAGCTTCGCCCCTTAAAGAATGTAAGCCGGCGAGGTCCTGAATGTTAATGATGACCTTGGATAGATCGAGGTATACAACGTGGAAAATCGTATGTGTTTGCATTAGTGCATCCGCAAGATATCTATATATAGGGTATTCGTAATATGGTACAGGGAATCCAAACTTCGTACTCAAGCTCGCTAAGACGGTGAAGTAAACGCGATTCCTCGGTATAAAGTGCAACTGTTAGCCGTTGGTCGTCGACCAGATTAATAAACGACCTCTTCTTTGGTATGGTTGACGCCAGCGGCGGGGACAAAGGCTTGACACCCGGTTGAGGCTGCCTGTTTATCTGGGACGGACTGGAAGAGCTCAAGGGGCCGCTCGAAAGGCCAGTTTGGCGCGGGGCAACTGCGGAAGCCGAGCATGAATGGCCACTCGCCAACCCACGCCACGGGTTGACGTTGGATGAACTAGAAGTAGAGCCAGCCGACAGATGGGTAGCGGGGGCGCCCGTGACTGTGGAGCAGTGAAGGTGCCGTGTCGCGCGGACGCATAGAAGCAAGAAGAACCTTGTACGCAGCTTCGCCAATGACCTTCTTGAGTGGACATTCAAGAATTGTTTTCCGCTGCCCAATTCACAGCTTTCCCGGGCCAACTTTCCTTCCACTCGGAAAGACCGGCCAGCTCCCAGTCAAACGTGCGAAGATTGCCCTTCATCTCCTTCCACAGAACGTGAGGTCGGAAGTATTGCTTTTCGTCGATCGCCGAGGCCGAGTTGAGCTTTGCCGTAGGATCGTGGAGGGAGGCATCGCCCATCTTGTGTTGACTCACGTGTTTCTGCCACTCGTCTACCCTTTCTGGGAGCTTCACTAGTTTCCTGGGCATGGTTCACAACTGGCGATGGGAGTAGCAATCGAGAGATAAGAGAATTGAGGGATCGAACAAGACGGAGGGTTAATGCGGAGGGGAGCAGTGTCTCAAGGCGAAGGATAGGAGGGTCAGTCGAATGGCTCGAAAGTTCGCCAAGACACCCCTTCTTGAGTGGTCGAAGCCAGGCAGAGATTTTGTGTCGTTCCCTGTGCTTGGTTGGTTCTTTGTGTTATTGTGAACATAATGGTGAATACTAGACCTACCAACCAATTAGCGGCCGCGTGGCGCTGAAGCAACGCACGTGATCACAACACTCCCCACCGCGCTTTGTTTCTCTTTCCTCTTCCTACATCATCACTTCCATCGCCTCACCATTCCACGACTTTCGAGCCCGCACATACGAAAGATGGAACCGAAGGAGCTGGCTGTTAACAAAACCCGCCGCAAGAAGCTGGCGGCGATCTACCGTTCCCTCGCCCACTGCGACCTTGAAAGGCTGGTGTCGACCTTTGGTGACGGCTAAGAATGCGCTTCAACGCCGAACTTATCATTAGTCAGCGTCCGCTCGGTCATATATCATATCGTTCTACTTCCTATTTTAGTTAGTGAGCTTACCCCTGTTTCTTCTGTATATAGTGTAGCTTCGCTGCTAGATTCAATGAACCAGACCTTCATATTTGGGTGGTGAGATACCGATCATTACCTACGCCGCGGTCTCCGACAGCTGGGCATTCAGCAAATCCCAATTACACTTCAAGAAGATGCTCGTCCAGAATTCTTCGCCCGTTATGCAGCCACTGTGGAGAAGCCCGATCATGATGAACTCGACGATTATGTCACATTCGATGAGGAACCCTTCTGGAATGCGCAAACCCTTGCCAGGTACCTGAGCGACTACTTCGACCACTGTGAACTCCCAGACTCTGAGTCGAGCCCCGCCGGTGCTGAATATGCGGAGTAAGTCTATCTGGTGCTTTATTTCTCTTCGGGATAGACTTGTCTAACTTTATTGCCAGCTAGGGCGAATTTAATTTCGGAGACTTGGCCGACTTGACGATGGGCCGTCAGTGGCAGGTGGAGACGACCTGGCATATGGAATCCGTTGGCGCCCCACACATGGTGGTCATGATGTTTAGCGAAATGGAGGAAGGAGATGCGCTCTTCTACGGAGAAATCAAAGCTGCCATTCGCGTCATGCAAGATAAGCCATAGGTATAAGGATGTTAGAAGAGGTGCGCAGCATCATAGGTCCCAATAATGGCCAACAAGATTCAAATTCTGTCTCCAGTCCAGCAAACCCTTCATGATCAGAATGAATCGAGACTATCTTGGCAGAACTTTGCCACGTCCTCCAGGCCCGCAACCTCACCGCACCAGAAATATAGCATATTAATTGTCTTTTCCACAGCCTCTTTCCAGCCAAAGGGAAGATGCGCTGCATGGACGGTTAAAGGACCCCGCGCTTCCTGGTAATATCGTTGCCCCGGTAAGTTATCGAGAATGTCTGCATATTACCGTTCCCTTCTAACAACAAGTGCAGGTTCTGTTGTTCTCAGCTATCGGAAAGCATTATCTCCGAATCATTGAGGCTTATCACGACGGCGAGCAACTCGTCATGCGCACGACCAAGCCCTTTGACATGAGCAAGCGGGATGACGAGCTGCTCATTGAGTTGTCTAGGTGGTGCCTCGGTGGTCCCACTGCCAAATCTACGAAGACTCTTTAGCTGCCCTTCTATATCATGCTTTTAGATACTCTATTCTGTAACTTGTTTTCTTGAATCGCCTTCTCTACCTTCGATTGCTTCAGACTCACTCATACAGCGGGCGGCGTCTCACAAAACCGACTCCAAGACTGAATCTTCGCCCCATAGAAATAAAATGTAATTGAACTCAGCATAAGCAGCACACCTAATCCCGCAAGGAGTGGTCGAAGTCCATTTAAACCCTAAATTCTGATAAATACTACTCGCCTATAACGGAAACTTGGCCAAGACAAGACTCCGCAGAGCAATATGTATTGAAATCGCACTATTCGGGTTTAGCATGTATATGTCCATCATATAGGTAATACCCCTGTTATAAAAATAAGTTGCAGCACACTATCACGACCGGTCATGATCCCGAGCGCGGCGAGCGACGGAGGCAGCCGAGTCGACAGGTGCGAGGCGATTAGTCAACGAGACCGACAGAGTATCCCCAAGCATCACGGGGTCGGCTGAGCTGGATCCTGAGCATGACGCCCTCTTTCGCATGGAGTATCCCCGTCGCAACATCGACCACGCCCGGTCTCGAAGTGTGACTATAGAGTACCGTTGCACCGCACTTTCCACAGAATGTTCGGTAAACGCCTTTACTGGAGACGTGACTTTCCGACGTACCAATGAGGAGATTATCTGGTAGAGACGGGGTGATGTGTTCCATCGACACGAAAAGCCAGCCTATGGCGTGCGACCCTGTAACGAGGCGACAGTTGCTGCAGGCGTCGATGAGGGCGAGCCATTTGCTGGCGTCGGACTCGTGGATCCAGCCGTTGCTTGTCGGAAAATTGATGTACTCTTGTCGCGGGCGGGAGATGTTGAATGAGACGCCGTCGCAGTGGCATTTGGCTAGAAAGGTCTGTTTATCTTTGTCTTTCCTTTCAGCCTGGTCTGGTTTCGGCGCGGTTATTTTGCCCTTGTCCCGGTTCACATCCGGAAGCGTGCCGTTTCCTGGCTGTGTATTCCAGACCTTGATCTCCCTCTCTTCGATTCTTGGTCAGATAGGCCCTCTTCACCAGTCGATCCGACAAAATAATGCTCATCGATCACCCAACATGCCTGATTGTTATTCTGATCGAAGATCGAAATGGATACGTTCCATTCTCCGCCCTCGCGCCAACCCTTCTCCCGATCCGCGATATGGCACCCGCACGTGGAGCAGAAATATCGCGTCGATGTTGCGTTTACATGAGTATAGCCGGTCATATTACTGGTACTTGAAGGCGTGATGAACTCGGCTTCGATTGCCATGGGAAGAGGGGCATGGAATGAGGCGAGTGCGCCGTGCGTGGTCCGGCAGATCGCGCAGTGGCATATGTGTGCTTGGAGTGGAAAGGTGCTTGTAGGGAGGGTGAGTGTGAAGTGGACGCTGCGGCAGTGGCAGGCTGCTGTCAGGGTTCTGTCCTGGGCTTTGGACATCTTGGAGAATTTTGGGATCCTTTTTTTAGGGGTGAGAGAAGCGTGGTTCGGGTGATGGATATATGAAGGGTATGACGACAGAAAGGAGGGTTGGCTCACCATTATGCGGGGGAGCTCGTATTCACGATGATCTTGACTTCAAAGGCACAGTGCCGGGGGAGATAGGATGAGCAAACCAACTCCGGACCTTGGCTGACTTCGTATCTATCGGGTTGGGGGTTTACATTCCAAACGGGAGGGAAGAGGGTATTCCTGAGACGGTCGTGGTGGATACTTTGGCATTGACGCATATCGTCTCGGTAGGGATGCTAAATCCGCTGGTGGGGAGGGGGGTTCCCTTGGTCGAATGGATGAATAAACAGACCTCTCGCCGCGCAATACTACTCGGTAGCGATGTCAATTGATCATTGTATTGCTTTATGTAGGGACAAGCTGGAACGGATTAACGGTGGGGAAAGGAGAAGACCTCCAGACTCTACAACCCCAGCCTCCGGGAAACCATAACAAATTCAGACCGCGACCCGAAATCGCCCTTATTCCCAACAAGCACCAATCCGGGTCTAGAATGGCGCGTATAGTCTCGAGGCTAGTTCTCTGCGTTCGCGTCACGGACTCGATGAGTGGAAAACTATCAGACGCTGCGTTGAAGCTGAAATGGAAGGCTCGCAGGGCGTGGAATTTGCTATTATCAGTTTCCGCAGATCGGTCTGGGGCATCGATGCACCCAGGAGGTGAAGGTGGGTGACCTTCGACAAGGCATTCTCCTGCGTAGGCTTTGGACTGGGGAAAGCGAGCGAAGAACCGCGCCCAATGGCACCCAGAATATGTCAATGCAGACCACCCGGAGTGCGGCGAAGAGGTGAGAGCCTGTACTCCTAGCTATAGGAGCCATGAAGCGCTCAAGAAGACTGAGAAATGCGGTTTGGAAAGTCGTGTCCCTGGCTACCAAGTGAAAGCTCTGGATATTCTCAAGCCGGAGCAGTAGACAGATATTCTCGATATGCTCGAGCGCAGCGTCGCCTTTCTCTCATCTCTCGTAACACTCGGTAGGATTCATCTGGACTAGACTTGCGTCGCTATTGAGCGTGTCCCAACAACCGGATGGGTCCTGCGGTGGCGGCTCTTTCCTTGCCTCATAATCGATGAAGAGGCTCTTGAAGGACCTGGCCAGGGCTGGATTCTCGACAACCGTTCTGAATAGTGTTCGTCGCCGAGTATAATCAGATATGCAATGGTGTGGTATATTGCTTTTTGCGCGACAGAGTTGCATCGCTTCGATGTCAGCGATAGACCGTGCAGAGTAGGAACTGCTGTTGACCTTTCAGGCATCTATCTATCTCGGAAGATTATTCACACATTTTCAGTGACAAAAGATGGCATAGAACGATTGCTGCCTCTCGCGCGCAGTCCTTCTGGCTGTCGGACGCCTGGGGATAAGGCCGCGTAGCCAGGCTCGATCCCAAGCCACTCCATCATGAATTAGCCAAGGTCACAGTATACAACAAGCACCAAATTGAGAATGAACCATGATAAATTCCCACGCTGTTCCCTGCTTTCCGCTGGAACCAACAACCAACTCCTCATTATCGTTCCCGCCGACCTTCATAACCCGAAACCCACTATTATGTCTAACCAGCTAAACATGCCCACCGCCAAGATGCTGCCTCACACAGAAAACTCCCAAGCTCTTTGCGCTTTAGCCGTGGCAATAAACCTCGCCTTATTGTCATGCCCGACGAACGTCCCCGAGACGACATTCATGAAGCCCAACCAGTGCTCGTCGTTCTCGACACAGATCCAGTGGCTCGCTTCGCTGTGAGCCTTTTCGGAGGGATGCAGACCCAGGACGCCTTTTTCGAGGGCGATCACGAGGCCGGTGGTCGGGTCGCGGATGATGAAGGTTGCGCCGGCGTGGGGACAGGTTGGGGCGGGTTGGTGGCTTGCGAGTGCTAGTTCGGTTGGGGTATCGCTGCTGTGGGTTGGAGTGTTCCAATCCTCCCCGATCCCGTCCTAGGAGATGAAATCGGTGTAGGAGGATGGTGTGGCCTCGCGTCACCTCATCTTGACGAAAAAGGGCACGCGGCTTCATGGATGGCGGCGAGCAAATGAGTCCATTGCGGCCACAGACCGGTGTGTCACGATAATACCTGCATGGAACGGCGCCGGGTGTGTATTTCAAGAATGCGCAACGTATTAAGGTGGTGATCAGTGGTGAAGATAGAAGAGATGAAAACAAACGCGAAAGCGAGGTGTGTTACTCCCCCCAAGCGTTTACATAAGCCTTCAACACCAATCTGCAGAGGATTCATGGACTCATTCACTGTGCTAAGGCAATTCTGTAATCTTCACGAAAAACCGAATCTACTGGAAAGTCATCTTCTCACTGCCGCCAGTCCGGAAATCCTGGTCGCAGCAGCAGAATCCTCCGCCCCGCCCTCTTGCGCCTGGTCCTTCATGAGGGTCGGTCACTGAGAACGATAGAGCTCAGTGTCGCCGAAGTGAGTTCGTCCAAGCCCTCATTAACTGATAGCCGCCGTTCGAGAAGAACCGGCCCAGCTCATTCTAGCCCTGCGTATCCTCATAGTGGCGTTTACGGTATATCATGAGAATCTGTTTTTGCTCCCGATTTGTACTGATTGGTGTTCGAGGAGGAGCTTGAAGTTGCTGGTATCTCCTTCTGTTGCAGAGTACATGTGCCACAGGCATATCCTCAACACTGAGACGAGGGAAATCAATGTCCTTGCATGAAAGCCTTAATATCAATCCAATCACATTTAGCAGAATGATAGCTGTGTAGAATCCGGATCTGAATCCAAAAGAGGTACAGTTAGCATTTCGTTGGATCCTACGCCACATGATGCGTATTTCATGGCGAGTGCTGGTGGTCAGACCGCTATAGTTTGATGTGGATGGAAGTTGTGCATGATAGATCACTGTCAACAGGCCAGTAAAGACGGATCTCCAACAAAGATGTAACTCCCCATTGAAGGTCCAGGAATATTCAAACGACCAAAATATTAAAGCTTTTGAGCCATAATCAACATTAAGAACCACGTCGTTCGCTCTCGACAGAAATTCTTCTGTGGTACAAGGAAGGGAATAAGGCATTTAGAGGAACTACGACGAGCAGTTGCCGAAATAGATATCATACGGATAGCATTGTGAGCCTAAAGAGCCGGCAGTTCCTAGGTTGGAAAGATCAAACCATTGCCCGGATGGTCGTCTCATAATCCTCCGGCTCCCTCCCCAGAATCTCACCCAGCGTAGGCGTAACAACCGCCGTCTCGCCGCGCCGAATAGCCTCCCAAGCAGTCGTCCACTCCCTAGACAAATCAACCCCATGGTACGTATGCCTCCCCTCATGGGGGAGCTTCACGTACTCATCAACGCTAATTTGCCGGATCTTAACGTCCTTCCCAACAGCGCGTCCCAGGACGTCAGCCGTTTCATTTAGAGAGAAGATTTTCTTCCCCGTAAGGAGGACAATCTTGTTGATGTACGGGAAATCCTGTACAGTACCCGTCGCAGACGCATACCGCGCAACCAACTTCGCACTCGCCTCACCAAGCTCATCCCTCTTAACCCACGCCACCCCGGGACCGGACCCATCATGCGGGATGGTAATTTCGTCACTCGGCTTCTTGAGGTCAAACCACCCCGTGTAAATGGGGAAAGACTCGGAGTAAAGACCCTCCCGGATGGAAGTGTACCTTGTGGGCCCGGGTAGGCTTGCAAGGAACTCCTCTGTCGCTAGATGCGCGCCCATTACGTGCGCAACGGAGTTATTCGTGTAGTCTCCCGCGAAGGCGAGGGAGGAGTAGAAGATGTGCTGTACACCGGAACTAACGGCGGCGTTGATGGCTTTTTTGTGGGCCTGTTTTTGTTACCTTCCGTTCATCACACGTACGTCTTTTAGGTGGCTGGGAAGCTGTACATACCTGAACCCGATGCTCAATCTCAAACGAAGCATACGAGATGAGCATGAGGACCTCGACGCCTTTGAAAGCATTGTCCAGCGTCTCGGGCTGGTCGTAGTCCGCATGCCGGATTGTCGCACCCGCCTCAGCAGCGTAGGACAGTGACTCCGGTTTGCGAGCGATGAGCGTGAGCTGGGACGCTGGGACGAGGTGGAGGAGGTGCTTGATGATGCTGCCTCCGAGACCGCCGCCGGCGGGGAAGACACCAATACGAGACATTATTTCGGCTAGGATTGTTGTTGTTTTTTCGAAGGCGGAGTTGGGCTTGGATTAAGCACGGATTTATAAGGGAACAGACGTAAAGTGTAGTTGTGGGGAATGATTAGAAATCAGCCTGTATCCACTTTTATCTGAAGACGGGAATTGAAGCCCAATGATCTACCGGGAGTATGGGTGACGTCATAATTTTGGCAGGACCGTAAATTAGGGCTGGACTGTGGTTTGGGGTCTCAGGAAAGAGCAATATGGATACAGGCGATACGCACTGTCCAGATCAATGCAGCTTATTGATGAAACGGCCAACCGCATTGCTTCCGGACCGATGCTGAGTTTCAGAGCCCGACAGAAACTCCGTAGCTGACTGCATAAGCATTGGAAGGCGCATGTAGGTCCCGGGACTAACGGAGAGGCAGCAGATGATGAATCTTGATCTTCGTGGTGAATGCCAGGGACGGGATGACGACCGCGTATTGGCCATTGCTTATCCTAGCCGGAGTATCCCATTGATCGTAATGTATCCACAGCGTGAGCTTGTCATCACCTTTGTGAGTTTTCACATCGATGGAGAACATGGTAAGATTGGATATGCCGACAATCTACGGGGTACCGTGCTTTTCACTGGCTGATTACTGAGCACCGATGCCAACTTGCCGTAATATTGCAGATGACAATCACGTCCACTGCCGAACTTCCGTTCGACAAAGCTGTAGATGACTGATCGTACGGGATATGTGCTAACTCCGTCAAAGAGAATAACAGCAAAGCTGTACCGAGCTTTGAACAGGACACGATTATATTTTGGGATAAGAAGCTGGGCAGAGACCTATAAAATCAGCATCTTCCTGGACGTGTTCATCCCTCAGCCAACTACTCAAACATCCCCCTCCAGGCATCCAAGCAAATCTACAATCCACCAAAACCGCCAAAATGAAGTTCTCCACAATTGCCATCTTCTCCCTGTTCGGGCTCTCCCTCGCGGTCCCAACCCAAAACGAGTGCGGCCGCATGGCAACCCAAGCCCAGGACCAGCTGCGCAGCGTCGCCCCCATGCTCGAGTGCTCCGTCAACACTCTGGACACAGCCAACGTCAACAGTGATGCGGCGACTGACTACCGTAACGCCGCCACCGGCGCCCTTTCCAATGTCCGCGCCGCGACCGGTTCCTCCTCCGACCGGTTCCGCAGCGAGCTGACCCAGGCTTGTGGAGCGGGTAACGCAAAGACCAAGAAGGATCTCATCACCCTCGCCATCCGCCAGAATGCGCCTCTCGTGCAGCAGGTTTATGGTCCTTTGGCCCAGGTGTACCGCCAGACTCAGAATGGTGGACACAGCAATGGTGGACTTGACGGTCTCTTGGACGGTGTCCTCGGAGCCCTGAATCTCTAGATGCCCTCCCTTGGACGAAGCTGAGATGCAGGCCACTTTTGACCAATAGCCACTTTCCTCAAAGATAGCTGATCTTTCTCTGTAGCGGGATTGTTTATACGTTTGCGCATATTGCCTGGAAACCCAAAGGCTAGCCCCTACCCGAGCCACAACCATATCTTGACCACAGTCCTTTGCACTTCAGAGGGGTACATGACTCTCTGCAATCATAGTAACTATTTGAATAGAGAATGAAGCTACACCTCTAATTATCGCCTAACCTCATACCAAGCTCAAGATGTAAGCCCGACTTTGGGAGCTGGTTTGATGACGTCACTTTCAGTAACAATATATACCCTGCACACCTCATGTTAAGGTTCGAAATCCAGTGATTATGGGAAGGGCAAGTCCCGGCTCTGATACAATTCAAATGAACCCGCCAAAATGCAAGATGGTACCATAGAACTACCTAAATGGCTAGATGGTAGTCTACCTGCCAAGCATAACGGAGTCCATTTCCCGCATACAATTGAAACGGACTCTTCAACCGTTGTCTTCACGGACTCGACCAAGCCAGTGATAGGACAAGACCAGATCCTTGGCCTCAAAATAGACACGCTAAATCAGGGTCTCTAACTTAATCAGTGCAAGATTCGCGATGTGTTCGTATTCAGGCGGGAAATAAAACGCCTGCGCGGAATCTGGGTTCCCTGGGATTTTTTACTTTTCTTTTTTTTCCCTTATCTCTTCCGTCGTTCACATTAGTGTGCTGGATCCCTATTCATAATGGTGGTCCGGGGTTGCATCGAGTTTCTTGCCGTGGCTTCCATTCTCACCAGCGTATCATGTACTGAGGTTGTCTCCACTGCCAGCATCTCTCCTGCCAAGGGTACCTTCTCGCCCTTAAGTTTATCATTACCAAAAGCCCTTAGCACGCTGTGGAAACGGAGACGGGGTGGAGGCTCAGATAGCGACAGCGACAGTGGTTCCAGTTCTGGTTCAGGGGGGCATGATAACGATAGTGACAGCGACGATTCATCTAGTGGTAGTGATAGCGGCGGCGATGACGGAGGGTGGTATACCTGCTATCCGGAGAAGAATATCACCCGGGAAGCGCATAATGACGAGGGCTACGGTGGGTACTATTCAGTTGGAAACGGGCAGTACGTATGACACTAAAACTCTAAGACCAGTACACAAGTCTTACGCTGCGTACAGAGAGAATAGCACCGAAGGCGGCTTCACGCCCGAAGGATCCGGGACACCACCAAGATGGGACAATAGCTCAGGCTCCTCTATCGCAGTCCAAGAATGGGAAATCTCGCTCTTCGATGACCCAGAGTACATCTCGTATTTCGGCGGCGCAGCAGTACCCTATTTTTCTGGTGAAATTTCGCCAAATGGTGTAGAGCCAGAAAGGTTCGAGAACCTACCATACGAGCCTGATCTCAGCCGGATACCAAGCGATCTACTCTGCCAGGTTCCGAACTCGAATTACGCGTATAAATACGAGAAGGAGTTCAACTGGACTCGGCTCGAGCGTGTGGGTGAGACTGCCACTGAATCAGGGTTGTACGAATCCGAGTCTGTCACCACCTCAATCCCTGTATACTGCTGCTGCGCATTCAACAGCCTCTGTGGATGCGATGATCACCACGAGAACTCGAACTTCGTGGATATCCTACTCAAAGAACTTGGTCTCGGGAACTCGCCCCGGAACTCATCCAACGTCTGCGCGATTGATATTGAAAACAAGACAATCATCCTGGTAAAGGGGACGCTGGCGAACGGGTCGACGAAGGCAGATCCCACGGTGGAATATCTCACCGAGACGGTATCGACGACTGTTTCGTCACGGTGTCTTGCTGGAACGGGAAATCCGGATGAGGTCTCTGCGGCTCGGCGGAGGAATGTAAATGTGTATGCCCCGTCCGAAACCGCGTTCATTGTTGCGTGGGTTGTGACGGTTGGTGTTGGGGGTTTGTTTGGGATGGGGGTTGTTATATGGGGCTTTTGAATGTTCTCAGGACTCCACGGTCTACTTAGAGGGGAAACGAGCATTTTTCATCAACGCTATAACATACAAAGCCACTATTTATTGCTAGGGAGCCTGCTTGAGTCCAACAGAAAAAGAGGCTCCGTGGCGCAGAACCAAACTCTGCACGGCCTCATGTAACGGACCATGTCCAGAAGCCATCTGTCCCAACCCTGACAAAAAAGGTTGCATAGCTCCGCTCAATAGGACTAGATCATGCACCTCCAACGGCTAATCTCCGTGTAGAACGATTGATGAGTCCGAGTATGCCCACTGTAACCCGTTTGCTTTAATGAAATCGATTCCGTATGCGAACCGCGGCCACTGATCTCGGTCTTCAAGGTCGATTTCGCCCGAGTGAAGTGGAGTCAGTTGGGCAGCGCCCACTGATGCCTTAGTCTTATCGAAGAGAAAGAAGCTGACTTTATTCCCGATCGCAACCGCTATATTTTATCTTCGAAGTGTCGAGGGTCTCGTTGAGGTCATCCTTGAACTGACCGATGATTGTATCAAACCAGCCATCGCGAGATTTCCACGCAGAAGATCGCGCACACCTCACCTGAAGTAAGAGTCGCTTTCCCCAGTGGCATGCATTCGTGGGGTTGGGATCCTGATACCTCGCTATGATTTTGGTCACCTTGACATCTGTGGTTCTGAGCTTGTTGGTCTAGCATTCACTCGAGAGAAAGTGGTGACTGGCAATCGCCATTCACAGATCCTGTACTGCTTCCCCGTCGCTGTCGTCTTGGAGTGCGTCCATTACTATCCTATAAGTCGGCAGATTCAGGAGCGAAGGGGCTTCGGCACTGAGGCTGCTCATCGTGAAACGTAATGGAAAAATACGCCCAGTGCGAGAAGACAAACGCAGATTTATGAGAGGAGAAGAAGGAGACAGGCGGGAAACAATTCTTTGGTACGCGCGTGGTCACCTTCAGATCGGACGCATTGCCGCAGGTTCACACCACACCATCGTGTCCGAGTCCGAGCAGGTGAACGCGATTACATTCCGCACCGCGCTTCCTCTTCTCCTTCAGGAGTCAGGAAATCAAGTTGCGAGCGGAGGCTCTGGCAGCGGACGATGTAATCACTAAAGCGCAGGTATGCTATCCAACCAGCCAAGCAACTTGCCGTATGCTGATCTGCCTAAACAAGAACTTAATTGTCAACATCGCATCGTTCAATCTCGCCGCTGGAGTCGCGGCGCCCATGCTCGCCCGAAAGACCAAGCCCAATAGCCAGGGTGTGCTGGACCAGGGGTTGATCATCGCTGCCGCTCTTACAAAGGTGAGTTCTGGGACTTTGTAGTATACGAAGGACAAGACAGCTAATATTATGACCGCGGAACAGTCCTCTATTCCATTCTAGTTCATTGCGACAAGCCACCAGATAACGCAGGCCCTCATCTGAAGCGACTCGCCGTTTACGAGAAACCGACCGGTGTCGCCAATCAAGCGCGAGACACTCCGAATGCTTGAGGCGGGCAACGATACGTTGGCATCTACGCTGATTGAGTCGCAGCTGGTTTTCGACACAGTAAAGGAATTTGAGACCGCGAAGATGGTCGAGCTGGAGTATGGCAAGGTAAAAGCTTCCATTCCGCTCAGGGTTCTCATATTGGATTACCTCGCTGACAGTATTCATCAACAAAATTTGTTGAACTTTGGAAGGGCATTGCCGGGGTTCTGGCCACCAAGATCACCGAGCCCTGGCTGGCAACCTTCGTGCGACAACTAAAGGCGGAGCTGCTGCAGAAGACAGCTACTGTCATTGATGTAAGTCTTGGGGATCATCACGAACGGTTCAACCAGTTCTTTTGCTGACGAAGCTTTGATAGAACCTCGGCGCCTACCTTCAGCAGGCCACCCCGGCAGTTTCTGCCGGGGATACTACCACGCAGCATTGGGAGGGCTTTACGTACACAATGGGCCAATTGCAGCAGATTTATGACGTTTCTGAGGCTGCTGCTGCTGGAGGGGTTTGATGTGGGCATGCTAGATGAACGAGTAAATGTACTAGCTGAGCTCCTTGCATCTTCCATCGAAGAATGAGGCTAGATGAGGTAGAACGAAAATCAATCTGTGTTTGGTCATGGCTTGCACTCCGTTTCTCTTCCATTATCCACTCCGCCTATTTCGTCCGTTGTATCCAACATGCCTGAAGAACTCAATCATTCGCCTTAGGGCTGTTCGTGCAGCGGCTCGCCTCGCCCTGCAGCCTATCGCTCCCCTCCTCACTCCAAGGATGACTTGGGAGCTATGTAATTCGCGGGATCCTCATACCCAAAACCCAGCCCTCACACGCCCCCTACCCCATCACCTCGCCCGTTCAGCCCGCGCCTTTTACGCTTCACCACGCCGCGCCATAAATCTGCTCTCCAGCCGACAAGGGCGACATTCATCAAAGTAGACCGACCCCTCTCTTTCAGCGAGACTCAACTTGCCACAAAAAGCGCAGACGACATGCTGTTCACCCATCATGGAGATATAGCAGCCTTTGGTGTATCGCGCAGTGCCAAGAAAAGGGTTCATGCCACATTCGAGGCAAAATCGCCTCCCTGCATCTGTGCCGCATTTGGCTTTCCGCCCTTTGACCATGTTGTCCGCGAAGTTCTGTCTTCGTCGTAGGCACATGCAGACTCCACATGCATAGAGGTTCCTGCTCATTCCAAATTTCGAGACCTCTTCTTGCAGAAGTTCCTCGAGGCTGAGTGGGGGGATCAGTTCACGGAAGGATTGGCACACTGCTCGCAGATGAAGAAGGTCAGGGAGATAAAGTAATCCAATAATAAGCTCAAAGATTTCAGTGGGAAGGTTGAAAATCGTGCAGTTTGCCATTTTGAGGGGCTTTACATCGGGTCATGACAAGATTCGGCGGGAATTCAGTCGAAGCGGAACACTTGGCCTCACTGGGTAGATAGCGTGTAGCCAGAAGACCTACCAGCTGGAGGAGACGAAGATGAGAAAGTGCGGGGGATGAGATTATGATGCGAAAGCCCGAGATCCCTGCAGGATCATGTGATGCAAATGCCACAAATAAGCAAATCAAATTGTGCAGCTAAGCGCGCCGAGAAAGGGTCTGTTGCGCATTGATATGGGCTGGTCGTCTCACAGTCTCTAAACATCCTTTCGACAGGCTCTGGAGGGTGATGAGGTATCTTCCTCACAACGTCAGCCAAAATGTTTCACATAGGCTGAAACATACGCCGTTTTCCGATGATACTAATCAATCAATTGCTATGGATACCGCACGGTAATCTGATGGGGGGATACTAATGCTTTGTGGAAGCAGATGCCGAACAGGAACGTCATATATCTTTGGCCTCCAGAATGTACATTTCGAGATATTGAACATGAGAAAGTAAAAACAAACGAGCTCACTAAAATCTATTATCTAATCCAAATGCAGCAACAAGTCATCTTAATATCCACAAAACATCAAGCCAAAGTCGGCCCATCCCTCTCCGGGTCTGCCGCATCAAGTGCGGCTTTCGCACCAACAGGGGGGTAGATCACAGTCCCATGATCCACCTTTTGATCCCCTTCGCCTCAGCCCCCTGATACATAACAGCTCTTTCCCAGCCTTCTGTCACAAGCGCGCCCCAACCTCCCAAATCAAGGCACGTCCCGTAGTAAGGCTGTCTGTATTCCTTTCGTTCAAGGCCAAGCAAGTCCGCAGCCGCGTTATATCCCGCAAATCGCCCGAGCGGCGTAGCGTGCTGGCACGACATCAAAGTCATATGCCCGGTGCCGTCCGTATCCGCGTGTGCTGCATCCCCTGCGACAAAGATCTCAGCTGCATCGGGGACGCGAAGCGAAGAGTCAACGTGGATGCGACCCAGCCTGTCCTTTTCACCGGAGATCTGTGCTGTCAACGGTGATGCCTCGACTCCAGCTGTCCAGAGTACCGTTGCCGCTTGAATTCTCTCGCCGGTCGAAAGGATGACGCTGGTCTTACTGATCGAGCTGATTCCTCCACCGAGTTTAAATTCCACACCCTGCTCTCGGAGGGCTCGCTCGATAACAGGTCGAGGGTTGGTGCCCAGTGGTGGTCCGATCTCGTCGTTTCGCTCCACCACAACAACGCGGACATCTTGGTGCCGGCCCAGAATCGTTCTAAGCCGGGCTGGTAGTTCCGCTGCGACTTCAATGCCCGTGAATCCGCCGCCGACCACGACGACGATGTTTCGGGCGGCGCTGGGTGGGAGACTCGCGAGGTTCTCGAGGTGTGCTTCGAACGTGGATGCATCGTCCAACGTATCAATGCTGAATGCGTGCTCGGCAAAACCGTTGATTGGGGGGAGTCGTAAGCGACTCCCCGCTGCAAGGACGAGACGGTCGTAGACGACTGTATCTCCGTGCTTAAGCTCCACCGTGCGTGAGGGTACATCGATCTTCGAGACGGTGCCGGCGATGAATTTGATCCCGGTTTTTTGAAATAGGTCCGTAAGGGGTGTGATCATGCCCTTTGCGTTAGGCTCGTAGAGCCGAGGGCGCATAACGAGTTTTGGCTCTGGGGAGATTATAGTCACTTCGATGGCTTCTTGGGCGTTTTGCGCGTTGATTAGACGCTTTGCGGATAGGGCGGACCAGAGGCCTGCGAAGCCGGTGCCGATGATCACGATGTGTTGCATCCTGGTGAGCAATGTCGAGTAGTACTGAAGTTGAGGGTGCTCGGTTGAATGTATGAGTGTTGTTTTGAGTGTTGTCGACGGGTAATCGCTGTTCTTGTAGTTATCTAGTAGATGGTTAAATTGCAAGTGAGAACATTTTATACTTGGCAAGACCTATACCAAAGTCCCGACGGAAATAAATATCCTATAGACTCTAGCCTACTGGTCAACAAGGTGGCGGGCCGGGGAATGAATGAACAGTTAGGGTTCGGGCCGGGAAGGCAATAGCCTATTGGCGGGTATCCCGTGCATTGCCGTATAGTGGCAACTTTTCGGCAAACCGGTCCCCAGGTTGAGTTCACGATTTGTCTGATAGTCTCAAATCGACCGAGCGCGCTTACGGAGCAGAACATAAAATTTTCTTTCTACTAAAGGCTGAATTTGCTCGAGTTGACCGGCGCAGGGACACGGACTACGCCACGAAAGATTAATTGAAAGGGGGAAAAGGCTTCGTCTGTCAATGAACCACCCATCTGACCTCGCTACAAAGCCGACTTCCACCCTCCCTCCTCTCCAAACACCTTTCCAACCTCCTCCGCCACAGCGAGAAGATGCTCGTCGCGGTGACGGGCCGCCACAAGGGACACCCCAACCGGCAGGCCGTTCTCGCCCTTGAATCCCGGTATATTCACAACAGGAACATGAAGTGCCTAAAATTAGCACTCATCAGCCATACTCTTCGAATGACCACCGAATATAGGTAAACTAATAACATACCGTCCACATCCCATTAAACGCCGCACTCCCCGTACTTTCAATCCCCAGCGGCGCCTCATCCGGCACACTAGGCGTAAGAAGTGCATCATAGCGATTCGCAATGCCGTCAATAACAGGTCTCAGGCTCGCGACGCCGTCAAAGGCGGCGAGTTCCTGGGCATGCGTGTAGCCCTTTACATTCTCAACGTGCCCGATCAGGAAGCCTTGCAGCTTGCTTTTGTCTGTGCGGTACTCCGATAGGAATGCGACGCGGCCGTCCGCGGCCATGATCTTTGCGTGCCAGTCGGGCATGTTTTGGAAGTCCGGCGGGAGGGCAACTTCTTCAATGGTCGCGCCATGAGACTTTAGCAGGGTTTGAGCTTTCTCCATTGCGTCGAGCGTGCCTTTGCCTGCTTGATTCCAGACGGGACCCTTGACGACGCCGAACTTCGCCCCCTTCAGGTCCTTAAATTGCGGGACCTCATCATCCTTGATCCCTAACACCCCCGACAAAAGCCTCAAATCCTCCACAGAGCGCCCAAAGATCCCAATCGTGTCCAGCGAAAGACTATAAACCTTCTGCCCCTCGCGACTAACAACACCCCACGTCGGCTTGAGCGCATAGATTCCATTGAATGAGCCTGGGCGGATCGTGCTCCCGCCTGTTTGCGTTCCGAGAGATAGAGGGACCTGGAAGTCTGCTACAGCGGCGGCGGAGCCTGACGAGGAGCCTCCGGGGGTGCGGATTGGATCTGAGGAATGCGGGTTTGTTGTTGCGGGGCCTTGCACGGTTGAGGCGAATTCGGTGGTTGTTGTTTTTCCCAAACCAACGTTAACATACTTTGAATCGGGGGTTTGATTTTGAGTAGAACATACCGAGGATGAGAGCACCCGCGGCACGAAGAATCGCAATCGAAGCTGCATCAACGGGGACAAGACTGTCCTTGTAAATGGGCGAATTGTGCTCCGTTGGCATATCTAACCTAATTAGCCTACCCTTCATCCCTCAACCTAAGAAATATTCAAATACCCTTTGTATAGATAACATCTTTCACCCCAATTGCAACCCCATGCAATGGACCGCGCTGGCCAACAGGTACTTGATCGAGTTCTCTCGCCCGCTGCAGAACGAGCTCGGTGTTGAGATGCGCCCATGCTTTGACTGTGCTGTCGCGGTTTTCGATTCTGGAGAGCAGAGAGCGTGCGTAGGACTCGACGCTTAATTTGTTGAGTCTTATGGCCTCGAGGGCTTGTGTTGCTGTTAGTCTGTTCAGTTCCATGGTGTGCCTGAAATGAGTTTGTTCTTGTCAGGGAAATCTGTGGAGGGGTGCGGGGTTGGCTGGTTATATACTTCGGAGGACATCCGATCTCCAATTTGGGGTAATGACACATGTCAATATTGCGAGATACCTCAAGATTCTGAATAGATAAGCACCACTGTGACTATCACCACCACTATCACTATCAAACACTGGCTTTATCGCTCTTCTCCACGCCACCAACAGCCAGAGCCTTCGGTCCCTCCGAAACCACCACCCCCTCAATAACATCTCTTTCCGCGTCCAGGAACCCATCCCGCCCCCCTCTCGCCAAGTACTCCCACCCCTTGAACTTCTCGCTTCCCGCGAAAACCCTAAACTTGACTACTCTAAACAAAACCGCATAAACCGCCCCCGCAACAACAAACGTTAGTATCCAGCCCATCTTGAACATATTCTTCGCGGCAGAATTCACAGCTTGCGGCTGATATTCGCCGACTAGACCGGGAAGACCCAGTGCGACGCCGCTGATCCACGAAAATACGGCGATGTAGTTGACGCCAGACCAGAACCAGTAGAAGCTTGTTTTTGAGGCATTGTATAGGCTGGGGACGTGGATGTTTCCGTTGCGGGAGATATAGTCGATTATTATTATCTACAAATCATGTCAGCACAAAGAACCATATGTGGGAAGGAGGGACGTACAGCACAAAGCGGCGCCATGAAAATATTATAACTCCCCAGAAACGACAAAAACGCACTCGCATTGGCAAGTAATTTCCACGGCACGACAGCGATCCCGAGAATCGCACAGAGGACCTGGCCTCGTCGGATCGTCAGAAACCGCGGGAAGAGACCCGTCATGTCCGCGCCGAAGGGGATACTGTTCCCACCAAAGTTCGTCCCGAATTGGCTGAAAATGAAACTGAAGGCGACGAGCCAGACAGCCGTGCGGCTTGCGGGGGTCCAGTAGTGGTCGAGGATTGCTTCGAGGAGGTCCCAGATGTTCCCTACCTTGTTAGCCTCCTAGTCAAATGTGAGAGAATAGCGTATGGGGAGGAAGGTATATACAGTAAGCAGTGAATTTCGATAGATTGTCATTCAAATAGCAGATTAGAGATGTTAGTATTGCGACAACGCCTTGGCCTACTGTATCCCCCCACTATCAATCAGTCTGGTCGGCATCAAGGCAGATGGTCAGTCCCGAAATACTTCAAAACTACAACAAATTTTCCTAACAGCCCAGTATACGAGCTACGCAGATCACACAGTTCCCTTGATAATATCCGACGCCCGTTCAGCAACACCATAAACCGTCGCAATGGGATTCGCATGCGGAATAAGCGGAAAGACGCTGGCATCGACAATCCTCAAGTTACTTGTCCCATATACCTTCAAATCCTGGCCGACGACTCCTCCCTCCTCGCGCGGAAGCATTGCTGCCGTCCCGCAGGCGTGATGCGCCGAGCTAGCCAGTGACTCGCGGAGTCTGGTTCTCACACTATCAAGGTCTCCTAGATCGGGCGTTGCAAGGAAGAATTGGCCTAGAGCCGAGGAAGAGAGGATCTCCTGCGTGAGCTGAACGTGGCGCGCTAGAAGGTCGAGGTCGATGTCGTTACTGAAGATGCGCGGGTCGATCTTAGGCTGCGAATCAGGGTTGGATGAAGAGATGTGCACGCTGCCGCGGGAAAAAGGGAATGTGACCATAACCACAACCAGGGCGACGTTGTTAGGCAGAATGCTAATGAGGCTGTATGCGGATGCCTCGTCTGATGATTGTAGAAGTGATCTTGCAACCTGATAATGAGTGCTGATCGACTCCGGGCTATCAGTAAGCGCTTCAGATATGTCTTTTGCGTTCAGCTGCCGATACGCCAAAGCCTGGATGCCCGGCTTCACGTTCATCAGGGCAGGGATCTTCTTCAAGGCTACTGGGATGATCGCCATCGGATGGTTCTGCAGGTTTTCGCCCACCCCGGGCTGATTGAGCACGACGGGAATACCCAAAGATTCCAGTCTTCCCGTGTCACCGATGCCCGATAGTTCGAGGATCTTCGGGGTGTGGAAAGCGCCTGCCGCCAGGATAACCTCATTGGTGGTGCCGACGGTGGTAGTGAGTCCATTGTGCTCATACTCAACACCTGTTGCCGTGACATTGCCGCCTTGCGACTCAAACAAAACCCTTCTCACAGTGGCTTCAGTCACAATGGTTACATTGGGACGAGCAGCCGCGATGGTGCCGTAAGTATTAGCAGCAGCACTGCGATTTCCAGACGCAGGATCTATGGTAGCAGTAAAGGGCCTGACTCCGACAGTCTTGCCTTCCCCTAGAAAGTCCTCGGCCGGATAAAATCCATGTTCGGCATGTGCAGCGTTCCAGGCCTCGGCTAGCGTATTGTTCTTCCCATCTAGCAGAGCTGGATTGATGGTTTTGATCGGACCGTCGCCGGTCAGTCCAGGAACTGCCAACGACCTTTCCAAGTATGGTTTGAACGACGCCCATTTCCAGTCTGGGTTTCCAAGTCTTGCCCATGCATCAATCCCAGCTGGCGACGGAGGCGTCAGGATCAGTCCGTTGATGGCAGACGACCCACCAAGGACTTTACCGACGGGGTGGTCCAAAGTGCGGTTATTAATAGTGTCCTGTATATGTTAGAAAAAGGAGATGCGATGTTCATGGATCGTGCACCATACCTGGGGCTCGATCTGCGGCTTCCAGTCAAGGTCAGAACCGCTCAGGCCAAGGTGAGCGAGGGGGTTGGTGACCCTCGGGTCACTTCTTCTGTCCGGTCCGCTTTCAAGGACGATGATTTGCACATTTGGATCTTCAGAGAGACGGGCAGCGAGGACTAAACCGCTGGTGCCCCCGCCGACGATCACATAGTCCGCAGATGCGGGAAGTCTAGTGGCCATGGATGCAATTTTCAGGTCGATGATCCACAGATGGGAGCTTTGTAAAGATAACGATCCTGAAAAAGCGATCTGACGATGAATAGTTCACTTTATAGTCCAAGTTGGTTGCTTACTCTCCCCGGCACAGACTCAAGGAAAGGATCGTATGTTGTCATGCGAAGCTTATGCGGTGTCATCGGGGCTCAGCAACCGACGGCCCGGCCGCCGCAATGCGAATAGATGTTGGTCGGGGTGTCTATTAAACCAGCGGCTATACCTAGTATCTGAGAGTGGGCAAGAAGGATGGTAGCCCACACGGTCAATCCCTGGACTAAGAGAAGCCCTACGGGGTCGGTGAAGGATTAGGCCCGGGGGCTTTGGTATTGGCCCAGGCGCTAACGACGACACGCGAAGTTGTCGGATTGACAAAGCGTAGTCATTGACCAGAAGGATCGTATATCAATGTCAGACACGGTCGCAATTACGACAGGGCCAATGGTAGTCATTCCAGCTCAGAGCAATCTACCCTCGGACAGCTCAACAGACAATTTCCGAGCTTTGCGCAAAAAAGACGTCCGTCGGTGAGACGGAGGATGAGAGACCGACCGGCGATATTTCCTCATAGTTTTCCGCGGGGAGCATTCCGCTTAGCAATGCCCAGATTCACCAAGACCTGAGAATGAGGCACCATTTACGGCCTCCCCCGGCGTAGACATGTACATGTCATCCGCGCAATACTGCCTGAATGCCACGAGATCATCCGGGTTCTGCCAGGACCATTCCATGTACGCTTCCATTAGATCTGCGATGTCTATGGATTCCGGATCGACATTCAGGATGTTCCAGGGAGCCCATGGGCCAGCTGAAAACAACGGCAAGAAGTCGCTCACCTCGCGGCTGCAAATATCTGAGGGTGATACTGTGTTATGTTGATTCGAACTGTCGAGGCCCATTCCTTGCTTGAACATAGTGAGCCACTCGATATTATCAGCTGGTGTCTGATTCCAGGGATCCTCATCGCCGAATACAATGCGGCGCGCGGCGCGCTGAAGCATATCATCTGTGATCATTTCCTGGGTATTTTGCGCTCCGCGGACATATTTGCAGAGCTGAACAGTAAAGTATGCGAAAGGGGACGGCTTCGCCGCTGTTTGCGCCGAGAGTGCTGCTATTGCATCGTCCGCGAAACCCAACAGGCTACCAGTCTGAAGGGAGGCGCTGAATGGGTCCGGCGCTACAGACTCAATACCGATCAAATACGGCGGCATGGCGTTTTCTGTGGATAGGGCTACGGCGGGGTCAAGGCCTCGAGATCCTCGCCAGTCCTTCATCATAGCCCCGTCGCGGAAATGTTGCGCAATATGGTCATTCCTTGCTGACCATGAGAGGAAGTTTTCATTGCACAGTCCGCATCGAGACTTGATCTTATCGATTTGTGCTTTCCAGCCGTCCATTGCGGAGACGGGTTGGCTGAGGCCGTGCACAAGACGCAAATGCTGCACAAAGTGGTCTTTTCGGTAGAACGTCCGCAACACTTCTGGTTTCTCCTGACATCGGCTGAAAGAATGTGATTCAAAATGGCTCTCTGAGAGGCTGGTGCTGTCGCAAAACACACATCGATCGACGCCGGCGTTATCAGTGTAAGAGGGCCCGCTGGGACAGCAGGTATAGCTTTCCAAAGACAGATGCAACGTCTTTTCGTGTCGGGTCCAGTCATACTTTGTTCGAAATGTGTCCGTGCAAAATGTACATTGATAGGGCCTCGGATCTGGTACTGGTTTCGCGCTCTGTTTCGGAAGCGCAGCTGTTCGCTTTCTGCGTCGTCTGCGCTGTGGTGCGTCAGCTACATAAAAGCGAGCGAACGAGCCATTGGAGCTATGAGAGCCGACACTTTGGACTGACGACGCAGACGTGTGGGAAACGGCCGATTCAGACGCATTAGAGGAGGCCGTTGACCTAAGGTCGCTGGGCGTTGACTGCTCTAACCCGTTGAATGGTAAGTACGGATGCGGTAGAATAGATTGTTCGCTTTCAGCCACCGCGCCCATGATGGCATCGAAGGAAGCGGCTTCTGCCTCTGGGGGCGAATTCCTCCAACGCTCCATGGGGCTCATCAGATAGGTTGCGTCTTTTGGCGGACGTTTGATATCGATAGGCTGCTGGGAAGAAAACGAGCTGAGAATCTGACACGTTGGTCTGCACTTTCGCCGTCGCCGCGTGTTCGCGAACCATGTCGTGACCTGGGCTACCGTTAATCCAGACTGATCTGCCAGCAACAACTTCTCTTCCTTGCTTGGGTATGGGCTATTGCGGTGTTGGTCGAACCACCGTTTCAGGACATTCACTGCTGCCATTCGCGTCGCGCCGAATCTGCGTTGCGAGTCATCCTTCCAACTGGCAGCACGTTGTTCAAGGTGAGTTGAGGTTGAGGAATCAGAATATATAGCCTCACAATTTCTGCTTTTTCCAGCCAATTCATTGCGCTGCGACAGGTTCAAGTCATCGTTATTCGTTCGTGAGTCGACCGCCGAGTCCGGCCTGAATAACTGCATTAGACCGCCAGCGTCTGCGCCCAAAAGAGCCTCTGTAGAAAGCGTCGCATCCCTCAGACATTGCAGTCCGTCGGTGGGCATTCTGGCAACGTCTTGCGAATGCAAGGTTGGCCTGTGCGGATGGATCTGAATGTTGGAGTTGGAGCATTTGCGAGCCAGCAAAGACTCATCATGTCACGTGTTCACTCACGCCCTTGTAGTTTCCCGTTTCGGAGGATGCCGACATCGGCGGGTCCTTGTCACTTTGCGGCTGACTCCAGCATAATAACAAGAAAACCCCAAAATCTGAAGGTAATGCTATGGAACTATGACATATAACGTTGGACGTTTATCGTAATGATCCTGCACTTTTGTCATGTCATACGTATTAGCTGGTCATTATGTCTTGCGAAATTATACATATATATATATCTAATATTGATTGCCTCAGTGCATCACCAAAATATCTACTACCATAATACCCACAGATATTAAGTCGTATACCGAAACTTCCTAGTCCTTTTATCCTTTAGCTCCAATCAATCCTGATCCGATCATCACTCCCACTCTCCTTATAACAAAGAACCTCATACAGTCCGACCATTCCCATCGCAACACCATAGTAGACGATCATTGCGACTGTCCCGCCTGTGTACGCCGGCGCTTTGGGGCCGATTATGTTTGTTGCCTAGGCTATGTAGAACCAGGCGTAGAGGGTTGTTCTGGTTTTCGGGATACTGGGACGGCTGGAAGGGAAGGGAGGAGTATGAGGCTTGTTCTCTTCTTCAATCGACTGCAATCCTTCATCTCGTTGCCGTAATCTGCGATAATCTGTCGTGCAATATCAACGTCTTTGTCGCCAGCCTTAATGGCTTTGACGGCCGCTTGAGCTGCCAGACCAGGTTTCGTGTGTTCAATGACTTCCCTCTCTATGGTAATAGTTAGTAACTAGAATGACGAGCATCGTTGAGATCGCCTGATTATGAAACCCTTGTTATCTGATACTGGTCACTAGACTCAAGATAAGGTATTGTTTCGTTGACATGATAGATAACCCTTGGCAGGGATAGATATCACGGGCTGAGGCTAAGCTAGCCGCGCAAGGGAGCAGCTAACCCGTGCCCAATGTTTGCTTATCTGGCTCTCAACGCTGTGTCACGATTTTATTGCTGACCAGTATCGCAGCCACCAGGCGCCACATTCTTCTGCATGGTTGAGTCGCCCCAGGGTGCCGGCGGAGACACCATAATCTCCAGCGTAAGTGTTCATTCTTCCCGAATTGGGGCAGCCTCTGTGCTAATACTCCAGATCTAGATGACTCGAGCATTCAGTCGCCTATCGCCATCATTCCGCAAGCGCCTAGAGGGTCGTCTCCACGGTCATACGAATAGCGGTGTACGTCTGCCGAGCCTTGAAGACCTCAAATGGTCAGGTAGTAACCCTAGGACTATGTGCTGTTTCGCGTAGTTGCCTTCCTGCTCTTGAATACATATGCTAATCCATATGAGGTGCTATTATATACTAACTGAAGAGTAATAAGATTTCATGGATCAACCACTCCGACGTTAACATACGAAGAAAAAGAGGATGGACTGATTATGGCCATTGAGATGTCCTCTGATGTTATCAAAATTTTAACGCTATCACACAGTCAGTCCTCGATGGTCTAACGGTCATGATTTCCGCTTGTCAATCTCTAATATGGAGAACAAGCGCGGGAGACCTGGGTTCGACTCCCAGTCGGGGAGAATTTTTTTCATCATTCTAATGTCATTTCTTTTTAGTTGCAATATTTCCATCGTACATGCCGGCTATCAAGATTCTAGTCGTATGTACATGATCCAACTGGGTGCAATTCACTACTGCTGTGCCCCCCACCCACTACTGGCTAGACTAGACCATACTTGACTTTTGAAAATGGCTCCGCCTGAATGGCCTGGGCATGGGCAGCGCGGATGAACTTGTGGAGACGCCGTCTAGCACTTACAGGCTTGCACTGGTGCGGGGTCCATACATATGATACCGGAGGAGTGTAGCGCTGAAAAGCTAAATGCAACGATGCATCCTACGTTTGCAGCTTACGCAGGTGGGGCTTATCTTCGGTGCCACTCTAAGCCTTGTCGCCAGACTGCACTAGGTATTATACTTCAGGTCCTGAGACCCTAACATGCTGCGCTTGTATTGCGTGATCCAGCAGAGTCGCACGGCCGGCACAGTCTTCAACGCCGCAGCATATAATGCCAAACCGCTTGGTCATCACTAGAAACCAATTACTCTCCCACGCAACGCCTGGGACGCTTGCCATTAACCAAAGCGGTGTAGAAGATTTTACCAGATAAAAATGGTCACTGCCTATCTGATCATTGCTCAAATGTGGATCTAGCTCTAGATCTCAGAACACTCCGCTAGGAAGACCGGCCTATGGAGACGCTATTGAGTTCTCGGGCCTTTAAAAGATACTAGATATGCGCCAGGAAGCCCTTCCAGGTTCCAATAAATGTAGTTATATAGTATTAAGAGGCTTCTATCAGTTCAATCTCAATCGGCATCAGCTTATGGACAGTCTCGAACGCTCTAGTGCGGCAGAAAATGAGCTTGCTACCGGGTTGTCGTCCGCTGTACTTGTTATATCTTCGCCTGCTTGCAAATGATAGTACCAAGAGCATACAGCACGATGTTCTATTACCAAGAGTATCGGGGCTTTTGCAGAGGAGATAGCCTTCCCAATCGCTCTTCCGTGCACGAGGAAAGAACGAAACAAGCCACAATAGCTTGCTATTCTTCTTTACTAAATTGACATATTTCAGTTCCCAGGCACGCAATGATTGCGGCAGCTCGGTTATGTTTTCTATCCTAGTTTGTAGTGCATGCAGATCGACTCCAGAACCAAGCGCTTTCCCTTGATATTGCCTATCTTTTAGGCTTGCTGACTTTCAAGTTTCCCGGTATATTGACCCTGAACTTCCGGGTTGGTCGTCCCGTAGCCACTTCGAGCGCTCCTACGTAGCGGGCCCCAAATGAAAAATCTTTTCAGTAAAATAACAATTTAGGTGGGGTACATGCGGGGACCTCTTCCTGACTTCGCATCTCCTGAATGCTCGAAGATTCCGTGCTAAAATGGCTACAAAGGGCCGCGGTCTGTCTAGCATCTCCAACTACCTGGCAGTAGAAGGATGGTTGGCGTTCCATGGCCTCTGGCAGAACCTCACGAATTCCTGTAGATCTTCCGTCAAGCACTCGTCCTTGTCTCGGGGATTATTCAAAATACGCCACCTTGAGGGAATCTTTCATTAAGAAAGTTATAGAGAAGGAAATTCGCATCGTGATATTCTGCCTGGGGTTCTCTCTGCTGCTATTTGAAGGAGCCTCCCAGAGCTCTTGCAGCAGCTGTCCATCCTTCGATTAGAAAGTCCACCTTGGCAGCGTTGCTGGAGGAGGCTCCTTCTTCTGCCAGGGACTGCAAGAGCGCAGGGCTACTCCATGGGCATTAACTATATAAATACTATGTTTGGTAAATAAAAGGGCGCGGGACTCAAAACTAGTTTGTGGTATAGCACAACGTGGGTTTCCTATTGTCAAAGTTTGTTTTTTATTTCTGGAAGTAAGCTATTTGATCTCGATTTCCCTGTTAGGCTTTATCTTGACCGGAAAGTCCTGTAAGTCTCTTGTTTTTACCCGTGGAGAAAGCTCTGCGTGATACGCTCGAATCTCCTGCCTTGGGATATATAACCCACTTCTGAGCTCCATTGCCTCCGTTATACTACCGAATCTCTTCTTGTGGCGACCGTTTAACCTGCAGACACAATAGGATCCTAATGTACCTTGATCTTGGGATACTGTTTGACGAAATAAGACTGGCCTTCAGCGAGATTCGAAAAAATCCTCGATCCACCGTACATACGGTTCTTTAGTATATAGAATAGCGAGATACAACTCGGGGATGTTCTCAGCCCAGAGCCTCTTAAGCTACACAGTTTACTCGGGGAAATTCTACCTCGCATATACCCGTCCTAACAAAAAAAATGCAGCTAAATATGCCACACCTAAATATTAGACGTGTATTATCCTTTCCAAGGACTTTATCTTCCTCTTCAGCAATGGTAACCTCTTTTTAGGAACAGTAATACTCTCAGGCTTTGCTACCCTACCGATACCTTTATCCTGTATCTAATACTCTGCTAGAGAGTTTAAGCAAGCAAGTATCTAGTAGAACCACAAAGCATGGTCTTCTGATTTGCTAAAGTATCAAGGAACTATAGATCAATGCTAGTGTCTATATTTTTAGTACAACCGTAGGTACATTCTCTAGAATCTCGCTGGCCCGATTTAGTACCTCCTTGAGGAGGCTTTCTCGTGACAACCCTGCAGTTATATCTAAGTTCTGATCCAAACTCTCCATAGTGCGATGCGCAATGAAGTACACAAGCTGTTTTGGAAGGTAGAAGTCGCGCAAACCCCAAAAGTCCCTCTTACCGTACTGGTATTTACCGGGGTGGCTCAAAGATATTAGGATTTGAGCGCTGCCTTTGCTGATACCATCCGAACATGTTGGAATTCGAGCCATTTCATTATCTGAGGGTGATGATCTCTTTGGAGACCAGAGTCTACAGCTTCATAGGCTTGACGGCCGTAGGTAACGACTATAATCGGTTTGACGCACTTGATATAACTTTCCAAGACCTGAAGCGCCAGTTGCAGGTTTGAGTATTCGGGCAAAGGAATGGCGTTGATGAATGTATAGGTCTTTACGACCCCGTCTGGAGCCCCCACGTCGCGGGATCTCTCTCTCTCTCTCTCTCGATGTTTCCTAATCGATTGGTTAGCCGCCTGCCGAAGACGCTGACTGCGGCCGGCCATTGGAGAAACGTCTGCCAAGTAAGCTGTTTGGCGATTTTTTTTTTCTTTTGAAATATTAAGTTGCGACCTCTGAACAAAATCCCGTCAGCCTTTGATCATTCCTATGTACCGCATTATTAAGGTCGTGGTAGTAGCAATGCAGCATTGAAACACCCACTCATCAAGTCGTGCAGCGTCGAAGTCCCTCATAAGAAGCAGGCGCACAACCGATAGAAGCTGGGCCGGTGTGAATACCCACGACTGGACATAGAACCTATGGGCTTGATCATGATTTGTCATAGAAACAAGACCATCTCCGACGAAGACATCTTGAATCCGGATAATTCGGCCCAAGTCAGTGTTTGAAATCTGCATCGGCTGTGTCAATAAGCGCTCGAGAGTTTGGGTTTCTTGCTGAGTGCGTATGCTCCGAAGAGTTGATTGGAACGTTTCAGAAGCTATACTCGAAATATCGATGTGTCCGGCCCGCAGAGAATGATACAGACGCTTAATGGCGGCCTTTGCGACGGCGTTTGGCTCGGCATAAACCGTTTGATTGCGGAACCGCTTTTCCAGCGTGTAGAACAACTTCATGGACGGGCATAGCATATGATGGTGAAGCTGGCAGGGAAATTGACCTTCTGTGTGCCCTCATCGTGCTTGCGGCCATGACAAAACTGCGCAAAACAAAAGTGTGCAGTAGTTACTCTCGAGAGCTCCGATAGAAGCGAGAAACGACACATATGGCATCGGTCTGGCCTCGGTCTGTACTCTGTCATCCCGCATCCGATCTCCATCCTTGGGGGAACGTTCAGTCATGGTTCGATAATCACGGGCTATGCTACCGAATACATTCATTTTTGAACTCACTGCCACGATTGCTACTAGTTTTGTGTCGGAGTCCGCGGCGTATGTAATTATCTGTATCTCATCACCCAAATATGAAGGTCTGATTCATTGAATCTAGTAGCGAAGCTACACTATATACAGAAGAAATATAAATAGGAAGTAGAACGATATGATATATGACCGAGCGGACACTGACTAATAATAAGTTCGGCGTCGAAGCGGATACTTAGCGGTCACCAAAGGTCGACAAATAGGAACCCTCTGATAGCATTCACAGACAGCACTGCATGCTGATTGTTAGGATCATTAACACCCAAGGCAATGCATAATGAACCCATGTGTCCCCATCGGCCCCATACGACTTTCGACCAACCTCCCCTGGAACCAAGGCAGGAAAAAAGGTACTTGAAGCATTCACGTAGCCTTGTACGAGGCTCCAAACGCGCTTGTTCAATTTTGAGAGACCTTGGAACCCTGATGGAGTACTCTGTGAGTCAATATCCAACGTACACGTGAAGCCCTCGTCCACCTAGTTTCTAGTCTGAGCATTTGAAGGACCTAGTATTTGTTTTTGTCTTTGATTGTTATTAATTCTTTACTAATCCTGATAGCTTACATCATCACTGTATTCAGTCCTCGATGGTCTAACGGTCATGATTTCCGCTTGTCAATCTCTACTATAGAGAACAAGCGCGGGAGACCTGGGTTCGACTCCCAGTCGGGGAGGTATTTTTTTGCTCTTGAATTTGCCTTTGAGAAAGGCTGTACCACATATCAGTCAAAAGAGAGGTAGATTTTTGCGCATAGTATAGTTCTAGGACAGAAATTTCTGTGCAGCTCAAGTCAATGAGCGAATCAGAAGACTTGAATTCGATATATCTGGCGCTCTACATTTGGAAAAATAAGAGAGGTTTGGAGTCGAATATGCGGAAGGCCCTTCGCGAAGCGAGGCTAACCATGCAAAAGATGGACAGAAGCGCATCGTGGTATGCAGAATCTCAATAATTCCTAGGCTAGCGCAGGAACTCGATCGATGATCTTTGTGTCCGGCACTGGATCACCAATGAAGGACTGGCGTTCCCACTGCAAACCCGCATTTTCGATATTTGAGATCAGGACATGTCGAAAATAATCAACTATAGGGCTGCCAGGCACCGGGAATGGCGCCAACATCCCCCCCTCCTCTTTTCCCGCCTCTTGATGGCTGATGCAGGTAAATATAGGGGCGGCGTCCCCGCGCCCTGGGATCTGGTGGGAAAAGCACAGCACAGCGAGTCTCACTCGAGCCAATATGGCTCCCCTTCGACTCAGTCTGATAGCGACAGCGACATTCACTGCCCAGACCTCTGGACTCGCCTTCAACAAGGGAATGTTAATTTCATCGATCACCGATGACGAATGGAACGCCCTCAACGCGAGCGTCTCCGGCAACCTGCGCAATGGCGAACCGATAACGGCGCCCTGCTACGCGCGGTACAATGGCGAGCTTCAAACAGCTGATCAATGCACGGTCGCACAGACCATGGGGAGGACCTTGCTTACGCGACCGGGCAATTGGGATACTACGCGAATTCGCAGTGGGGAATTTATCAGGCGACGGGGGAGGCCAGTACACTGGGAACCTTGAGGCCGGATATTCTCACGCCGATCCTGGATCCCTGTGAGTAAGGAAGTGTTCCGAGCAAGTATGTTGAGGTAAGGAGTGTTGGGGATGTGCAAAAGACACTGAAATTCGCGGGCGACAATAAGTTGCGACTGGTTGTGAAGAATACGGGCCATGATTACCGGGGGGGAGCTCGGCGCCAGACTCACTGGCTTCGTGGTATGGTCCCTGTATGTTTATCGTTATTGGCAATGCTGATACAGAGGTAGGATGCACAACCTGCAACCCCCGATTGAGCTGGACGAGGCTTTCACTCCCATGGCTGCGAAGAGTCCACCGGACCCGCGATCACGTTCGGTGCCGGGCAGCAGTTTGGTGGGATAAACGACTTTGTCGAAGAAAATGGCTACCGCGTGATCGGAGGCAGCTCGCTCACTATGGGTGCCGCAGGAGGCTGGATCACAGGCGGGGGACACAGTATCCTTACCAACGAGCTCGATACGTCCGTCTAAAATATCAGTCGTGGAATCCGACTAACAATGCAGGCCTCGGCGTCGACAATGTGCAACAGCTGAAAGCCGTGCTCCCCAAAGACGACTACATCACGGCAAACCGCTGCCAGAACCAAGACCTATTCTTCGCCCTCCGGGGTGGCGGCGGCGGCACCTTCGCTGTACTCACGGAGATGACCACCCGCGTCCACCCGAAGAAAGAGATGCAGTTCGTTCAGATGACCTTTACGACGCTCGGCCCGATCGCACAGTCCAAACTCATGGACGTCCTCATTGACAGTGGGCTCCGGTGGGCGGTTGAAAGATGGGGGGCGGGTACATCAGTATCGTCAGTGCAGGGGTGACATCGGTCTTCACAGGAACAGCCTCTTAAGCCACGAGGAAGCCGACGCGTTGATGAAACCGCTCGCCAAGTTCGCGGCAACGTTGAACCTGGGTCTTGTGCAGGTCAAGTCAACGGACGATTACCGCGAGAGAATTCATGCCTTCACGGATATAATCAACCTGGGCTATGCCCCCGGCTCGGCATGGGCATTATCAAGCCGCATCATCAAACGCGACACATTTTCTAATAAAACCAATGCCTCCCTCGTATCAAGCCTAACAGACATCCTAAACGAACCACCCGACCTCCTCGGACCATCATCCCGAATCCTCAGTATCTGCTTGAAAATGGCCTCCGTCTACTCCAAAAACCTACCCGACTCCGACCGACCCGGTGAACCCGGCCTCGCATCCATCGCACCACGCTGGCGGGATGGAGCTTGGCAGGCACTGCACTTCCGGGCCTATGACGGAACAATAACTAACCCGGATATCGTACGCAATATCGCGCAAAATGCGCATAAATGCTATGGATCCCTTGCAGGAGTTGACGCCGGACTCCGGGGCGTATATTAACGAGGCAGGCGGATCTGTGGGAGCCGGATTATGTGGGCTCATTTTGCGGCGAGGAGAATTATGAGAGGTTATTAGGGATCAAGAGGACCGTTGATCCGGATAATTTGCTTATGGTTCATTAGGGCGGGGGAGGCGGGGGGTCGGTTGGGATGAGGGAGATGGGAGGTTTGAGTGTTATCCGGATGTCGATGAGTCTTGATTGTGCCTGCTAATGGTTCTTGGAGAAATAGTTTATATACTCTAGTACATAATGCACATATTACACAGCCTATTTTAGGGGCTCACCACAATATCTCATAATCCCTCTGCCCCAAAACAGCACTCAGACTAATCCCCCTCCGCTTCCTCCAATTCCTCTCCGTATTCGTCATATGTCCCTCTCTATAAAGAGGTCCATAAAAAGCCCTCGCCTCAACTTCCGACCTCCACCTCAGAATATCATAATCACTCGCGGCCGTCATAGCCGCATCCCGGTTTTGCGTCGTCGCAGCCGGGTCTTCAAGCACGTGTACGTTCACGCCCTGACTTCGAAACTTAACCCCCCACGCGCGATCCTCGGCAATCGTCATGAATATAGTTATCCGTGATGGTTCAACGGGGTACGCGAGGAGGTAAGCGAGCGCATCGGCGTCAATACCAGAAGTGATTGGTCCAATGACGAAGCTGTGCCCCGCGACGATGGCGGCGTCGATCGGGGCGATATAATGTGTGCGGAAATAGGTTCCGTCTGGGCCTGAGTCGATTGGGCCGGATATAAATGCCACTTGGGGCTCGCGTGCGCGTGGAATTTTGGGTTGGGGTTGGGATTTTGACTGCATTTTCCATACAAGAAGCGCAAGGAGATGTTAGGATTCAGGGTTGGTTTTGTTTCTGACTGGGGGCTGAGGTTGAGGTTGAGCTTGAGGCTGCGGGGCTGCGGGGGCTGTGTACCGTGAAGCCCATGACTCATTTGTTGTTATCTACTCCTTGCCTGGTTGCAACCATCAACATCTCGTCGTCGTTTCTGTAGGTCCTCAAAAGACGCACTGGCAGCTTTCGGTCATTTCCTCACCCGAAGGAATGGAGGGGGTCTCTAAGCCGACGATATTCGAGATCGCCCCAAAGGATGATGCGTACGTTCTCGCCACAAACACCACCAACGCGGTCCGAAGTGCCCGACAGCCGACAATCCCGTGAGGAACAAGGACGTATAATTAAGTTTTGTGTTAGGGAAAGACTGGAGAAGGTGCGGCCCGGTCCCGGTGGCCCGTCGCACTCACCTGCCGCGTTGAGTCTACCACGGGCGGGGCACAGGGTTTAGGAAGGAGCGATGGGGTCTGTCGAAGTGTCAGGCCCAAGAGTTCTTCCTTGTTACGCAGGATATTGAGTCTGCCCACTAATGTGGATACCGAGCAGCTTGGATGCTACGAAAACGAAGCACGGCCTCGGAGGATACTTATATCCCATTCTGTTAACAGTAAAGCTAGCTACGAAAATATCATCGGGAATCGCCCACGTACAGGTCGTTATTGTAGAGGTCGGTGGCAGATGGGTTGCTCGACTCGACAGGATATACCGTGTCTTCGTTGGTACGGACTTAGAGGTGTTGATTGTGCCCTTCTCTATGTCGTGCTGATTTGTGGGAGGGAAAAAGAACCTGGTCTGTGCTACATGAGTAATGCGGTAGCCCAAAGGTAGGTAACGATGTTTTGATCCATCCAGGAGCCTGTGAAACAGGGGTTACAGTACTAAGACTATACATAGTTACCAATGCCTCCGGTTCGTAGATAATAAGCCAAGTGTCATTGATTTAAACCGCGTCAAGCTATCCATTTCATCTCCTTTGCGGAACATAAATTGGCTTATTACTATGGCTAGTCAGTTTGCCAACTGCATCAGCATTCAGCCTCTCCTGAAGCTAAGCGCTAGAAAGGTTCTAGCCACTAACTTGGATTGAAGACGGACCTAACATGGATGTTTGGAAACCGGTCACTTGATGCTTGTTGGATATCCCTTGATGGTATAAGATGTGATTGTCGAACTTGGAGTCCTATGACCCAGATCACGCTTTTGACGCCATTCCAAGGGCTCGAAGATTTCAGGCCATATAACATTGCGTCATTTATGATTTCTTTCCCTTTCCCGCCCAGCACGAAAGGGGGTGCTGAGAGTGGCGATATCATGGAGAGGGTCAAGGCTGTGGTGAGTCTATCCTGACTCAGCTGTAACATGGAGGGTATTGCTCCAGGGTCTTTTAATCCCGCTCAACAGTATAGCCGTCTGTGGAGCTGATAGGGGCTTGTGTTCTGTTCAGTGAGGCTGAAGCGCCACGGCCTTTGGCTAGGATTCAGCGGGCAAGCCACAGCTTTAGCTGCGCAACTGCTCGCTATAATTGGCATTCGATATTCCTATAGTATTTTGGTGAGGAAATTCTCAACGACGAAAGAGTACACCGGTTAGGACGAAATTGCGGTAAAAGTACTATGGTGAAAAACAACCCCTTGAAACTATCTTAATATCGAACCCTGCAAAGCAATGTAGAGTCCATCGCCTTAATGGCTAGATGTTGAATCCTGGCCAGAGTATCGTGTCTAATCTTCCCCATCGCGTGGGTCACTGGTTTGGTTGTGTAATTGTAGGTTAGATGGCTAACAGATTCAACCCTACTCAATATCAATGGCCCAGAGGACCTGTCCGACCTCTTGGACGCGAATTCCGACCGCTCATCAACAGTGGCAATCTTTGCGATGGCAACTCGGGTCTCTCTTGTTTATAGAAGCCTGTCCTGGGATTGGGTACGCGCAATAATAGTCGGAATACAGTCCTTATATATAGACACCCAGATATCCTCAATCTAAGCTGGCAAGTACTACTGGATCTAGAACAAAATTGCCTACTGTCTACTTGTATATACCAGCGCCATGATCTTGGGCAGACTGCTAAATATCAATGTGACTCGGCACGAAGTAACACGCCCCTAGCCGCCAGACCAAATGGCATAAATATCCCGAGGGCGTACTACAACGCGCAGCGGTACCGGTACCTGTGTTTCGCGCCACTACCATGAGTTCCAGAGTAATCACCGCATTCTTGGACTTGAAAGTCCTGTCCTGGTAGATTCACTCTTGGAATGTCTCTCGCTTATTAATTTACAACTCCCCTCTTCGTTCTAAATTACCGTGAACATCAGATCCTGCACCATAGCCGCCCTAGGAGTTGCCGTGTCTCAAGCGCTCGCAAGATCCTTCCAGAACACCCTATCCAACAATGTCTGCCCATCAACACTCTACTCAACACCGCAATGCTGCTCCATTGACGTCCTGAATCTTCTCGATCTGAATTGTGAAAGTCCCAGCAATGCTACAGACGCGGAGACGTTCAGAGCTTCATGTACGCCTAATGGGACAGAGGCTAGATGTTGTGTTTTACCTGTGGTGGGTGTTCCTTTTTATAAGTTCCCTGGTGTCTACATTGTGTGGGTAGGCGCTGATGCGTATCTTTGGAAAGGCGGGCCAGGATCTTCTTTGTGTGGCACCTGTCTCGTCTCTGGCCTACCTTCAGCGGGACGGGCTGCGGTCGAAGGTAAATTGATATTTGCTCGGAACTCATCGGGATGGGCGGCTCTTTATGTTGTTTTATCCCCCTCGGAAGCGCAGCAGCAGGTTGAATTGAGAGCCGAATCCTGAAATCAGATTTTTTAAAATAGTGATTTCTCGCGAAAGTGATATCAGCGTTAATATCCATGCATTAAATTTGTTCAAATTCCCTCAAAGTACATGCCATGCCCTATGCCGCCATGCGCTCAACACGAAGCTTTAGCTCCTTAACCAAATCAATGCCAGCCTTAGTAGCCTCATCCAGACTCGCCTCCTGCAATCCAAGCAACTCATTCTGCGCCTTAGCCGAGAGATCACTGGACGCATCTGGATAAAAACTCCTTGCGTACAGCATCTTGCTAAACCCAGCCATGTTACCCACCTTCACTTGCGCCAGGCCATCTTCGTACCGCTTCTTGGTATCCTCATGCGTAATCGTCCAGTCGGCGTCGCTTGTGCCAGTGACGCGCTTGACGCTCTCAAACATGTCTTTTTGGCTAAGCACAAAGCTCTTAACGTACACGCCCTTGTTAAGGAACGTCGACAGAGTAAGGCTCCCATCGTTTTCGTCAAGCGGGAGCACATTAAGACTCAGGACGCGCGCCACGGCCCACCCAACCTGTGATAACGTTGATGTCGACATCTGTGTATTCCCATCGTCATAGATTGTCAGGGACCGCTTATCAAAATCGAACCCGAAGCGCGCGTCCCCGCCCGCGAGACTATACTCGTACCAGAACCCACAGCACACTGTGACCCAGCGCATGCCGAGGCTCTCAATCTGGTCCCGTTGCGCCTTGGCTACGGGTCCTAGCAGTGTGTCCTGGCCGAGTTTGATGTCGTCAATGTCGGGCCCGTACCCGTTTGGCATGATGTAGGGGACTCCGGCCTTGGATGCGGCCTCGACAAGCTTGCTGTGGGTGTCGCGGGGCGCGGTCGGGGCCATTGTTATGATCAGGAACTGCTGGCCCGCCAGGGCGGCGACAATGGTTGTCTCGTCATCGTAGTCGACGGGGGCGACTAGGACGCCCTCGGGGAGTCTGTTGCCGCTGTCTTTGCGGGATAGGGCTGTGACTGTGTGTTTTCCGGTTGCTAGCAGGGCGTTGGTAATATGCCATCCGATTGTTCCTCCAGCCTAAAGTGTGGTTGTTAGTTTTGTTGTACTGTATACGTGGTCTCCTTGAGGGGTTGACTCACGCCGACAATGGCGACTCTTTCGATGGTGTTTTTGAAGTTAGCGGACTGGTCTTTGGCGTACTTGTGCATTCTGGTTGGGTTTATGAATCGCTGAGATTATTGTCAAACGGAGCGTTGGAGGTGTTTAGGATTGTGTGAGAGTGGTAGGTAAATGTCTGGCTTTCCCTCTACGGAGCAGGAAATGCCCGTCTATTTATACATTTCAGACCCAGTCACAAATGCTGTAACTATCCGAGATTCTGTCTATCTCAGCCTCGTAATATCTCACTCTACTCAAGAAGCTCGGGCACAAGATCTCCACATTCTAGATTGTACGTGTCTCAAATGTGGTCGGAACTTCAAACTTGATTCGCCCAGAGATAATAGCACCGAGAGCAAAGGGGCTAATACCGGTGCTTGCCAGCAAAATCATAGACGCCAATAGTGCGAGTCTGATAAACCCGCGCTTCTCCGCCGCAGCAGCCGCTCGCAGGGGCCCGCAAACACTGCCTGATAGGCTGGTGCGGCGGTATGAGATCAACTCCGCAATAGCCGCACTTAAAGCCGCACAAGGCGTAAGGTCGATGAGTCACCTGCGGACAGACGGACGTGGAGCTCCGAGTATATCTTCAAGCTCCAGAATGATAAGGAGAAGACATTTTTTGAATGGAGTACGAATTTACATATTCTCTATTGCGCGTTGCCGCGAGGCGTTATAGGTCGACACGCCCTCTGTCCAGGACTGATCTTGGATACTCTCCAGGGCGTCCGAGGATATGGTACAGAAAATAAGTCAAAATTGCAGTAAGGTTGCTTCTTTCCATGGTTATGAAAGGGTTACCTTATCATAGGTAAAGAGCTGGACTTCATTGAACCATCACAGAATACCACACCATAGGCTTTCAATACGCCCCGTCACTATAACTGGACATCAGGACCAAGCATGGATAAATAAGGCTCGATAAAGAATTGATCCCAATCCCAGTCCACCTCCCAATCAACGTCCGTCACCGCAGTATCGCCCTGATCAGATACCAGCGAGCCCTGAAAGAGTTCATACCCCGCCTCAACAGCCTCCAGCCTCGCAAGGTCCTTCCGCTTCTTTGCCATACTAAGGCTGAGCAGGTGCCGCGCCATCGACAGCGCCTCGCGCGTTAGTCCCGTATCAGCAGCCCTAACAAGGCTCTCCAAGCCCTTGAATGCGGCGTCGATGTGAGCCGATGCCGCAGGCGTGTCAATCGCCAGCAGGATGCACGTATATTGAAAGACGCTGCCGATGACATTCCAGAAGAAGCGACCCTGACTGGCTTGTTCCTGGGCTGCCTCGACTGCGGCATTGCCGCTACCAATGACGAGGTTGATGATGTCGTCGGGTACGCGGATCTTGAGCTGGTAAAGGCGTCGGTAGAAACAGAATGCGATGTCCGCCTTTGTCACTACCAGGAATGGGTGGATCAATCGAACTTTATCCAGCACCTTGAGACGGTGAAATAGCTCCTCACTCGGGGTTGCAGGCTGCAATTCGAGCTGGAACGGAGAATCGGGCGACGGGATGATCTGGATCAGTTGTACAAACTGATCGGCCACGGATCCTGGCATCGAGACAATAGACTGACAAGTCACGTTTCGAAATACTACAGGTGAGCGATCGTACTCATATGACAACATGTTATGCCCGGCCCAGGAGATCCAGAAGATTCTCCTCAGCCGGTCCGCATCATGTCCAGCAACCGCGACGCCAGTGAGAGACGCAATCTTCACGATGTTCTCTTCCCGATGTAGCCCTATCGCTTCACAGAGGTGCATTTGCGTGCACGAGGCGATCCACGCATTACTGGGTCGGGTCGTTGCCCGTAGGTAAAAGACTCGCATGCCCCATGCAACGATGTGGTCGATGCCGTGCCAACGCATGGAGGCCGGGTCATCGAGGATAGCCTTGGCGTATTGCACCAGGTCAGACTCGCGCGGGTGTCTGGTGGGGGAGAGGAACGATCCAAGAGCAGCGACGCCAGCAGCCACGGCGGCAAAGGCGACCGCGTTGTTGCCTGAACTATGGACGTGGTAATAATCGCGACATCGCTGGGCGTAGATTCTCGGATCCATCACGTCGCCGATGGGGCCCAGTACCGAGAAGAACGCACCCGAATAGAAACCAAGGTCTTCCTCTGATATGACATTCCCCAGAAAGCAGTGTGCATTCGATGCCTCCTCGGGGCGAATGCCAAAGTTGTAAGCGAACGACCGCATCCTCGGCGGGCTGTCGGAGCCGAGAGCCACGCCCAGGACGTGCGGGAATGCCATGGCCGCCGATGCGCCCGAGTATCTGAACTTCTGCTCGTCGAAGATGCCCGGGGACGCGCCGCGGGCGCCCACGACGGTGGAACTCTTGGTCGACGAGCCGTCGCCGTCGCGGCGGCCTCGCTCCATATGAGACCGGCTGCTCGGACTGCGTTCTGTGGGGGCCCGACTCGTCAGATGACTTCCACCGTCGCGACTGGCGCGCTTGGCTGGAGGTGGAATAGGTACGCTGCCGCCCATTGTATCAGTGTTGTCATCGGCGTACCTGCAGTTGTATCCGTAGGTGGCGCACATGCAACAGGGGTATAAGGTGTCACATTTTCGCTTGCGTTGATGACACGGGATGCACGCCTTTCTCGCACGCTTGCGCTTGGCGATTGTCGTTGACATGACTGGCAAGAGGTTGTTGAGATAATTCTGATCGGATAGCTTAGTTTCTGGGGGCTGGTGGGCTTTCTTGGGCTAGCTCCAAGTGGCTAGCGCAAGTCCAAGCTCATATGTAGTAGACGATATATATCAAGACTATTCTTGAGTGCCGAGAAATTACTTCACTTGGTAGGGAGCATCTCTGAATTTGTCGCCGGGGACGAAGCTGAGCAGCTGGGGTATAATGCTGCGCGGCCGGTGCATTGGGTGTTCAACAGTTCTATATGATGTTCTAACAGGAACTCCGAGTTTCCTATATCATTAATGTTATGTTGGTATGCAGCTTGCGTGCCATTCGATGATTATACCGCCTTCCACTATGAGGTTGGTGGGCTCAATATCATACCATATAGATTTTCTTTTTCCGGGTCTGTTTGTCTCCATGTAAAAAGGGAAGATGAAGAGGTTGAGGGGTCTGGAGTCGGCGGGCGAGACGACGGTAGCGTTTCAGGTTTTTAGAACGCCGCAGCGTCAGGTGAGTAGACTTGAAAGGTTAAGAGTGTGGACTTGATTCCTGCAGTGTCTTTTATGCGCTCTCTCGTAGCCATTATCCTCGTGACTGAGAGTGTCTATTCATGGCAAGCGGGAATACTTTGGTCGGCCCGAGACCTACACTGTCGACACGGAGTTTTGGCGCGAAAATATGGTTTCCCTTGACTCGGCCTC
Organism: Aspergillus undulatus; assembly: GCF_047715775.1. Lineage (NCBI taxonomy): Eukaryota > Fungi > Ascomycota > Eurotiomycetes > Eurotiales > Aspergillaceae > Aspergillus > Aspergillus undulatus. Next base: position 149,248 of record NW_027396644.1, read on the forward strand.
CGATATTCGATCCTGAATGGGACATCTTCGACACGTGTTTGGTAGTCACCCTGATTGCAATGACAGTCCCGTGCTTACAGCGAGACTGGTGCCGCAGAGACCTACAGTACCATCTTGCAACAGCACTAAACGGCCCCCAACCGTTAAAATTGTTCTTCAAGCAGAAGGCCTATTTCCCAGTAAATTGGGGCAACATTCGCGTTTTGATAAACCTTGCTGGACAGAGTTAGCAACACACCAAATTTTGTGATGTTGCCGACGAAGCTGTCCAGAACACGTAGGGTATATCCGCTACTTGCCCTAGGTCACTCGTCCATTCTCGTCAGCATTGCATTCAGCCCTTCAATCCATCCATCATCTTTCAACGCCAATGACAGTATACCCCTTTGAGGTGCAGTTGCCTGGAGCTCATTCGAGAGCCCCAAGAGGCTTTATGTAATCTGGCAATGCCTGCATTAAGACTAAGAAATACTAAGATCCAAGATCAAGCATGATATAGTCACCACGAGCGGCTCGACAAAGGATGATATGCCGAGCAAAGCGAGAGTAAATGGGGTTTCTAGACTCCCTGATACACAGAAGTATCACTAGCTAAATGCTAGTCACTTGTCAGATGTTAGCCCCATGAAATAACCGCCGATGGCGCCACGTCCTACATCCCGACCGCATCCATCCTCTTAACAACCACGCCCATCATGCACTGGATCAACTCGACGTTTGCCTCTCCTCCCATCCAGGATTAGTTGCTGTCTAGAAAAGTGCTAACCAAACAGCCTCTCCTACACGGTCGGCACCGCAGAGCATTCGGACGCCAGAAAAGGAATATATTTCCGGGAGTAGTGAGAAACCTGGACGGTGCGTTTTCATCCACGCTATCCAGGACATGAAGCCTCATCATGCGGCGGCACGGTGGAACTTCGTTACCTTAGGTACTCGACTATCATGATGGAGTTTACGGCGCCGCCGTCGTATGCGAATACCACGGTTAATGTTGGTGGGGTTGTTGATGATACGGGTGAGATTCTGTATGCGGGCGGTGATAATGTGGTCAGGTACCCTTGACACCAAGGAGGATGGGGAGACGCTCTGGCCTGAGCCGATGAGTGCTGAGTATATATGGAAGAGTAAGGATGGACAGTTCTCGGCTACTCTGAAGGGCCCTCTTGACGAGAGACAGGACCGGATCGATGCACTCCGTCACATTCTGGGTGTTATCAAGTCGCTGGTTGGAGGAGTCGCGGGCACAAAGCCCTACATCTATTCAGTAAGCGCTCCAGCAGTGTCAGTCTGTCAGTTTCACACAAGGAAGGCGTTCGAGTTCCAACTCACATATTTTGAAGGCGTTGTCCCACACCTTTCCTCTCTTTCGGTGGAACACACGGTCCCGAGTCGTGTTGACCGATGTTTCCATCGAATCATAAAAGGGGCCCTTGCCGGTTACCGACGCAAAGCCCAGGACCGGGGTGACGGCCGCTGCATCAAATATGACGAGCTCACGGGGTCCTATGATGGAGAATTGGTAAGTTTCGTTACATGAACAAAATAAAAAAGGGTTAAGTATGCAGAATCGGTTGCCTGTCCTCACAAAGTCTCCATATTGTTCATGGAGTGCATTGAGGGTGCGGTACCATCTGATGTTAGTTTGCAGGACCTTGGTTAAGCTCCAAAACTTGCTCAATCGCGCACCAAAAGGGCCCGGAAAATCTTTCAGTGGATGGAAGAAGGCACGGTAGACGAGAATGCTCGTCCAGAGTGAGACGACCAGAGATGACCAAGCCAGGAACGCAACGGTATATGACCAAAAGAAGCCCTCGTATTCGCTGCTCATCCGTGGAAGAGTATTGGCAATCAGGAAATATGCTACGATGAAAGACGCTGCAGTCGTCACGGGGCGCTTGTCGACCTCAACCTGTTTAAAAAAGAAAAGATGAAGAGCAACGCCATGAGACTGGCCGTTGCCAGAATCGTGGGCGTGAGCGATTGCTGGACTGCAGCCATTGTTATTATCATGAGACCGACAGCATCAGCATACAGAAAATGGCCGCAACAAAAAAGTTTGTTTGGTCGAAGGAGAACGGGGAAATTGGGGGACTGTCCGTCCGTGGCAGGACATTCAAAGGATCGTGCGATGTCTAGAGTGTACCAACATTATTAGTACTTTTAGGTGCCTAGCATCATTCAAAGACCTTGAATAGCCGCAAGTCACTCTCAAATACCGCTAAGCCAAAAGTCCGGTCGTTGAGATACCTCCCCACCCGGACAGCAAAAATTGGAGGCCAACATGCGATTCGTGAGAGATGACTCAAAGCTAGTTGCCCCAGGTATCGAAGTGTCAATTCGATGGTGGTCTAGGTCGTGGGGATGCATTGCAACTGAGGGGATCACGGCGCTTCCCGAGTCCGCCATCTCATCTTGTCACCACCAAACCCACTCCCCATTTCAATAGTAGCCACTCTAGTTAGTCAAGAGCTCTTCCCAACGCTCATTCTAAACCCCGGATATTATTCGGGTGTTGGAAGCATGCAGCCGTAAAATGCGTTACAAACGGCATCACGCTGCCGACGACACTAGGCACGCTAGGGACACTACTGGTCCTTCAAATCAACTAGGGGATCCTTCGACTGCAGCTAAATCAAAAAATTCGCTTAATCGCAATGAGTCGCAGCCCCCGGCCTAACTGTAACACGGGACACCGTTTTACGGTTCAAGTTCCGGGACAAATTGCGGGGTTTTATAAGAATTACCTGAACGATCAGACCTGATCGTTTTAGAATAATGTGCCCTATTATGCTAGGTTGTGCTGAGTAAAGTAAATCAAAGGAAGCTTTTCCCAAGGTATTCCTGCTTCCCTGCTGGCGAATGGATGGCACTCGTGCCCTGAAGTGAGGTAGCAGCCTGAAATTCAGGTTAATTGAGGTTACTTTGAATTCAAGCCTAGAGTCTGTCCTAAAAGCACTAGTTGCTTCAGCCATAACAAGCATTGTTGAATTATAATTGACAGGCTCAAACTCACAGGCTAATCTATATCTGCGTCTAAATCTTAAGCACAGCAAGGTCATATTTTGGCTAACACTTAAGTATAATGATGTTAAACATCTGCAGAGATGACTAAAAAATACTTGACAAGCGAAGAATAGTACCCTAATAGAAAGCAGATGAGAATATTAGGGCAGCGCGTCACTACTAGAGAGTTCTGACTAGAAATTCGGCTGTTTACAGCCCCGGCAGCAGTCATTTTTAGCATTACTTTCACATGTCCTCGCTTTCTAGTTATAGTTAAACGATCACTTTCTACCAAAGTGTCAGTGCTTGCCATCAGCAGTTTCCTCAACTGGAATCCGGTCCAGAATAACCTTGAATTCTTCGTGCTATATATTTCCACCGCCAAAGAACTGTGCCTCCCAAGCAGCTTTCTGCTCAACGTTCATTCAAAATTTGCAGCCGCATTGCACCTTTCCTATATTGAGGACAAGGCAGCTAAGGGTTGATAATGGTCTGTATCGCATTTCCCAGTCCAGACCAACCATGATGAATATTAACCCGGTTTCATCCTTACTAATCACTGTCCGGACGGCGGCTTGGGTCGAGTTTGGGTTGCGTTTGGGTTGTGTTTGCGTAGGGTTTGGGTTCAATTCGGGTTCCTCTGGACATGCGCCAAGGGTTTCCTGGAATGAGGATCGTGATGGCGCCAGCTCCACCAGTTTTGGTTTGAGCGAACCCAAGCCAAGAATCTCATAATTCGGTTGCTGTCCTCACGATACTTCATGAGGACCGCGACACGCTGCGTGCTTGCCATCTCTGCAGATCTAACTTGTGTCTATCAAGTACATCATATGAGGGATACAGGCTTGCGGCACGAATATAGAGCTATTCCACAAACCGGCAGTCATCGAGATATTCTTTCGCCTTTTCTAGACATGGGCAAGGCAATGAAGTTCTTCTTCTTGGAGCCGTGATATAAAGGTTGGTGCGGCAATAGATGCTTAGAATATACGGAGTACCCGACAGTCTATCAATGCGCGGCTGATATTCTCCCAGGTCGAAAAAACCAGTTTCTATTGCAGGCCGTATCACATCATATCTTGACGCGCCCCTCGGAAACAGCTAATCCTTCACAGTTCTAATCTCAAGCATTATCATGAATCAATCTCTCCAACCACTCCAACCGCGCCTGAAAAGCCTTTTTACTAACAGGCGCCTCCGGCGCAAAAGTATCAAAGGCATGCCACGCCCCCAACCAAACATGGAACTCCGTCGGAATGCCCGCCTTCCAAAGCCGATTCGCAAAGTCTACATCCTGGTCTCGGAAGACATCCGCCTCGCCGACATCGATGTATGTTGGCGGTAAGCCAGAGAGATCAGGTGTCGTCGCGGGGAGCGTGTAGATGCTCGCGTACGAGCGGTCCTTGCCGAGTGCCAAGTCCAAGGCGTGACTGGTATCCTCCTGCGTCCAGGGCTGGAGGTCGCCGAATTGGTCTAGCGAGGTTGAGGTCGTCTCGTCGCTGAGCCAGGGGTAGAAGAGGAGTTGGCCGAGGAGTTTGGGCCCTGCTCGGTCGCGACAGAGGAGGGATACAGCGGCCGTGAGGTTCCCGCCTGCAGACCCGCCACAGGTGACAATCTTATCCGGGTTAAATCCGAGTTCAGCAGCGTGGGAATGCGCCCATAGCAGAGCCGCATAGGAGTCCTCAACAGGCGCAGGCTGCGGATGCTCAGGCGTAAGTCTATACTCGGCACCGATAACAACAACGCCCAGTGTCTCAATGATATCGAAGAGGGTATTGAGCCCGTGGAATCGATCGGAAGTACAGAAGCCGCCGCCGTGGAAGTGGACGATTCCGACTGTTTCCTGCGGCCGGAGGACGTTTTTCTTGGAGCGCAGGATGGATGCGCGGAGGGGGCCTGCGGGCCCGGGGATATCGACTTCCTCGTGGTTGATTGCGTACCGGCCGCGACTTATTGCGCCCCAGCTTAGTGCTGCGGATTTGCGGCGCGCGTCGAGCTTGTCTTGGGAATCTAGGCCGCTGCGTTTGGGGAAGCGGCTGTGTGCTTCGAAGAGGTCGGGATCGAGGGGTGGGCGGGGAGAGGTCATTCTGAGAGTTTCTGTGTGGTCAATGGTGTTCAAGGGGAGCAAGGGAATGCTGTGGTGTTCGTGAGGGGAAGAGGGGAAGCAGGGGGAGGGGTTTAAGTACCTGAGTCTGGGGGGACCCAGAGCCCCACTGTCCTTGCTCGATGATGTGATGTGTATGTAGATCCATGCCGAGCTCGATCGCGGAGATTCTTGCGGCGTCTACGGTCGAACACAGCATTTTTGGAGAATTTTGCTGTAAAGAGTCCTTGTTGCCTCTTTACTGGGCCGTCAAACTTCATTCAGTTGGAGCGTTGCCGGGGCTTGATGGTTTCTAGGAGAGCCGTGCGTTCATAGTTCAACCAGTGTATATATTTCAGCGGGGCTGGGGAGGCACCGGTTAGCCTCCGGCGGACATCATCAGTCACCAAAACCAGGGACCAATTGTCAGCTGGACCAACTTCAAAAAAGTGAAGATGCCGCTCCAGTAGCATGGCGACATATATATTCTCCTAGGGCCTTCTAGGCAACAGGTCTGATGGAAGACGAAGACCTGGTGGCAGGTAAATCAAATTGGGCCTAGCGCCTATACTACCAAGGTTCCGGGTCGGAACACGTGCCGACACCCGCCCGGCATGAAGGATCTTCCGCTTCCGAGAGAGTTTCCCGGCTCCGATCACGTGTAGCTTACATGTGGGCCAGACTGTCAGGCAATCCGCAAGTCCGCGGGCCCCTTTGCTGCATGCCAGCATTTACTGTGCAGTATAAAGCGATCAAGATCACATCTGTCTGAAGAACCATCATTGGGCTACTCCACCGCACGTTCTGCTGCAGCTACATCGCATTTATCCAGCCTCTGTATACATCTTGAACATGGGCCGAAATCACTTCAACGTGCAGGGCGAGGTGAGCACATCACGGCGATACGGGCCCATCATATACTGACATGATATCTAGTCCGTGATCATCGCCGGTGGCTCAAAAGGCCTCGGTAGAGAACTTGCTGTCCAGTTGACAGCACAAGGTAAACCTCCCTCTCAGCTTCATAGCTGATACTAATACACCCACAGGCGCAAATGTAACCATCGTCGCGAGAACCGCAGGACCACTGGAAGACACACGGGAAGAGCTGCTAAAGCACGTCCAGAAGGAAGACCAAGTAATTGGAGCTGCGTCAGTAGACCTCACAGATGCAAGCAAGGTAGAGAGCTTCATTGCCTCCCTACCAACACCACCCTCAATCCTCTTTTGCGTGGCTGGGGGTACCTCAGACGAAATCGGCTTCTTCGCCGATATAACATCCAGAGACATCGAGTCATGCATGGCCAAGAACTACTTCGCCGCCGCATACATCGCGCACGCTGTCTTCCGTCGATGGACTAAGGAACCTGCTTCATCGCCTGGAACCCGCCATCTAATCTTCACTGCTTCCACAGTTGCGTTCCTAGGCCTACCAGGCTACGCAGCCTACACGCCCTCGAAAGCCGCGACGCGCGCGCTAGCAGATACACTCCGCCAAGAAGCAATGCTCTACTCTTCCCAACAGGAGATCAAAATCCACTGCTCGTTCCCGGGGACAATCTACACGGAGGCCTTCTACGACGAGCAGAAGCGCAAGCCTGCGCTACTGAAGGAGCTCGAGGGGACGACGACGAATGAGGGCGGGTTATCGGCGGCTCGTATTGCAGAGCTTACCATCCAGGGACTGCAGAGGGGTCAGTTCTTTGTTACTATGGATAGTGATACGGAGTTTGTTATGAATAATATGCGTGGTCCGAGTCCGCGTGATTCGCCTGTTAGGGATTGGATTATGGGGTTTTTGGGGAGTTTGGTGTACCCGATTTATCGGATGAAGTTTGATCGTGCGACGGTGCGGTATGGGAAGGCTTTGTTAGGGAAAAGTGAGGAGGCGAAGAGCGATTGATAGGACTATGCTTTGTCCGCGCGAATATCTAACGCTGAGCTAAGGAGCACCTGGTTTGAGAATACCTGCAGTGGCGTTTGCAAAACAAAAAAACTTGTCTACCAAGTCTCTAGTAATCTCCTAAATTATTAGTGGTTCTATTGCAAGAATCTCTCGCCAGCCGGAATTTGGGCCCTCCATCCATATCCATGTTGGAGACACTTTCCGTTTACGGAGGTTAGCCATCCAACCCCTTATCTCTCCTACCGCTCGTTAGCTCTCATTCTCCACATTCATCATCAGCAAGATATCCGGGACAGTCCTTATTATTATATGATTTGGACTGAAATGTCTCCTCTCTATTTATTCGTGGACCGCGATGCTCGACGGGTCGTCACCGGAAATAGTCATAGGACTAAGCCCGAGCCATACACGCCACAGAGCTGGGAAGTCCATGCTGAAGGAGAATGGCACTTTCTCAAGTCCCGCAACAGTGCGGCCATAATATCTCACCGTCACTCAGCCGCAGAGTTGAATGCCACGTCCACTCACATGGCCCAACAACAAGGAGACACGAAGACCTGTGTCAGGTATAGTACTGGTTGATGTCACGAGTGACGGGTGAACCGGGCTAACGATTGGAATCAATCCGCCAAGTGAGAAGCTACGCGTCGAAACGAGTACAACTCTACCGCAGCCTGCTGCTGCCTATAGGTACCTGAGCTCCTGAATATGATGTAGCACCCGATTGGCGAGTCGATAGATGCGGGGGGCCACCAACCGTAACAGACTTGAAAGACCAGTCTGCCCGCCTCCAGCTCTGTGACCGAAGAAACGATCTATCGAGCTTTCAACTTTCACAATGTCAGTTCGCGGAACAACAGCCCACATGCTCCGCCCAACCACACCCCCAGACCCAACCCTTACAACTCGCCCGGTCGCCACAACGCGCACCTTCACCCTCCAGTCTTTCGGTCCCGGCGCAGCACCAAACATCAAAGACCTCGTTCGCAAGCCCGAAGATGTCCGCGCAGAGTCCGACCCGTCAACATACCTAAACCCCTTCGACGCACAATACGCCGAAGAGTGGCCGGATCCAATCCACCGGTTTCTCGAAGAGATTGTCAGCGCCTCTAATATCGTCCTCGATGATAACGATGAGCCCCTACCTGGATACGGTGATCCAACATGGGGGTTTTATACATTTGTTACCGACTACGATGCCGATACGTTGGAGAACATCCCGCGGGCAATGGGGAAGCTAGTCGACCTGACGCGTCGGATGGTCGGAGCGGGAACAACAACCGCGTACGCGGACGAAGCGCTTCGTCGATTTAAGATTGATGTTGTGCAAGATGAAGAGGCGCTCTCTGGTGCATCTGACGATCGCGTTCGAGAAGAATTCAGGGCGTTGCTGCGGGGGTTGAATCTGCTCGGCGAGGATGGGCGTATCCGGGGACCTGCGCGGAATGACGTTTGCGTGGTGATTGATACGGCTACTGTTTGTATGTTGGCAGATCTGACCTTCTCTGAAGATTTAAGGGCAGATTATTTGAGGTTGTATGAGAAGACGCTTAAGGTTGTTGATGCGTGGTGGAAGAGGCCAGAGACAAATATATCGGCTTACCGGGGCGTGGATTATTGTCCGAGCACTTCTCTCGGGTACTTTTATATGGTACTCAGGACGCGTGGGTATAGTGGTGCGATGGAGGAGCTGTGGCCGATGAAAAAGTCATTTCGAAGTCTGTGAACCTGTACTACCTGGTCGTTATGGATGCTCTGCAGGAAGTGGCCTGTCGAGCACCCCTTCCAATCTCCCTTTGTTGGCTGGCTCTGAATATTACGCTGCAACTCACGCGGGCTGATCTGCGCAAAACTTGCCTCATTGTTCAACTCGAAGTTCCAGACCAGTTCGAAAGCTAAAAAAAGTGTACAACCGGCATACATGTGATTGAAGAAGGTTGCCTGACAGAATACATCGGGCCTAGTATTACAATAATGGATCGTAAAGTACTGCCTCCCAGATAGCTCCAGCCTCAACCACCGATCGGCGACATTCCAGTATAAATCAAGTTATGTCTTCTTAGAGGTTCGCATACCGATGGTTACCGGAAGATATAAATCTTCATTTCATCACGTACCTAGTTCACTTATTTCGTCGTTTACGTGAGAATTGTATACTACTAGGCCAACTCGTCTTAACTAATAATTATAAGGTCCTTGGCCTTGGAGGGGTTTGCAATAAGTGTTAGAGGCCATAATCTAGGAAGAGTTTTGGATGAGGGCATCCGTGTAGGTACTGTGTTCACCTCGCTGCCGGTGAGCTCAATCACATTCTCACTTTCAGACACCGGAGACGACTTCTTGACCACTTCACCTCCATTATGATTCGGCTCGAAAGCGTTTTCCCCGAATGATGTTCAATCTCAATATTGGGTCATGCTACATGGTTGCGGGAAGGCCAGTGGGTCAGGGCCCAGCAGGGCATTCTCCAATAATTGAGCTCTACAAGTCAGGAAACAATAATGCGCTGTCGCTGGAGTCCAGAACTACACGTACACCGGGTGTTTTGTTCCTTGGACAAGATTACTCATGGTAGACCAGGGGTGTTAGGTATTGAGTTGAGCCTCCGCGTGAGGAACTCACCTTGGTCCAGTCCATCTGTGGGAACACACAGGAAAGCAAGGCCAGTTCAGGAATGACTCAGTGTATCCAATGAGCATATATGGACTATGACTAGAAGGGTGAAGCACAGGCCCACCGTTCATGATTTCTTTGTCCATAATACGAACTACAAACCTTAATCGGTTCACTCGAGAGCCATGCACGAAGGAGCTACGAAGGTAAAGGAGGGGCTCAGACATCTGTTAAAGCCCGTTGAAGCTATTTCCCTCCTTCTTCAATCTCCTGCTTCACGTCCTAGATTGGCGACATCGTCAACAACAATGCGATTCTGTCCAAGCACCAGTGCCGCCGGCATCTTCCAGAATGTCTGCAAACTGACATGCGTATGTACCTAGTCTTTTACCACAGGAAGCCTCTAGAAACTAATATTTGTCTTCTTAGTGCGCTGCCCTCTTCAACTCCCCTCTCTCACCGCACCTCATTCTCCCCTCCTCACCAACCTACAACACCGCCATAACCGCGCACTACACAACCAACGCCCCCCTCGAACCAGCCTGTATCCTCCAACCACAGTCCTCCTCGCACATTGCTGAGGCCGTCTCCCTCCTCGTCGAAGCAGACGACGGCTCAACAGGATGCACCTTCGCCATCCGCGGCGGCGGGCATAACCCAAGTAAAGGCGCAGCGAGCGTTCAGGGCGGAGTCACGATTGACCTTGCCATGATGAACGAGACTGTTTATCATCCTGACAAACAGACAGTGGAGATTATGGCGGGGGCTAAATGGGGGGATGTTTATAAGACGCTCAAGCCCCTCGGTGTTGCTGTTACGGGTGGAAGGAGTGATTCCGTTGGGGTTGGCGGGTTGATTATCGGGGGTATGTACCTGCATTTCCTTACTCCAGACATCGTTTGATGTCAATAGAGAGAATACCGACTGACTGGTTCCTGCAGGAGGAATGTCCTACTTCGCCCCGCAATACGGCCTCGCCTGCGACAACGTCCTAAGCTTCGAAATCGTGTTAAGCAACGGCACAATCGCAACCGCAAGCCACACCAACAACCAACGCCTGTTCAAGGCTCTCAAAGGCGGCGGAAACAACTTCGGCATCGTGACGAAAGTCGAACTCCGCGCCTTCCCCCAGGGACCCCTTTGGGGCGGTCTAATAGGGCACGAAGTCTCAGCGATTCCCGCGCAGATCAACGCGCTCGTCAATTTCACCTCCAATATGGTCACAGACACACACGCAATGCTCGTTACAATTTGGCAGCATAAACATGTCGGGAAGACGGATACTGATGTCAGTTTTGCGGCGAGCGGGTTGCAATACACTCTTGGTCAGGAAGTCACGAAGGCTCGTATCTTCGATGAGTTTCTCTCTCTACCGGCGGCGTTTAGTTCGTTGCGCGAGACGGATATGGATGATCTGATGATGGAGACTGCGCCGCCGACCGGGAAACGGGCGGTGTTTTTGAGCTTGACGTTTTGGAATGAGGAAAGGGTTTTGAGGTATCTTCATGGGTTGCATGAGGAGGCTGTTAAGTCTGTCCAGGAACATGGAGTGGAGAGTGAGGATTGGGATGTTATTACCTTTCTTCAGCCGTTCCCGGCTATGTTCGGGGACAAAGGGAAGGACCCAGAAGGCGCGAATGGGAATGTGCTTGGTTTGGACCGACTGAGCGAGGATCATCTAGGTATGTCATTGGGTTTGCCATGTATCTTGACTGTAACATGCTCATGCGGATATAGTTCTTCTCATATTCCTCGACTGGGACAATGCAGCCGACGACACTGTCTTCCATAACTTTGGCTACGACATGATTGACAAACTCAAGAAGTACACCCGGGAAGTCGGCGCAGACAGTGACTACATTTACATGAACTACGCCGCGCGAGACCAGAATGTTCTGAAAGGTTACGGAGAGGACAATCTGGCCTTCCTACGGAGGGTTGCGAAAGAGTATGACCCGACGGGTGTTTTCCAGGCCCAGGTTCCGGGGGGCTTTAAGGTTAGCGCTGCGTGAGATAATGTTCTGAATGCCATGAATTTAGATTGTAGAATTCCTGCGAGCGATAAGTCTTAAATCGTGACCGGCGCCTGAACTTCGAAGTTATGTTCTGTGGCAAAATTCTACCACAATTTTAACTATCCGTCGGCTGATTGTCCATATATATCCAACATGGCCACCAACGGTGGCTCTTGATGTCCGTAATCCTCAGCGAAGCATCCATTGCGACCCTTTATGAATGTAGCGGTGGAGTCAATTTTGCTTCTTTGTACCTGCGTGGTATACCTTGCACAACACCCTTCCCGGCGCCTATGTAGTGTTGGAAACCCCCAAACTACAAAGTCCCCCCGTCTACTATTGTAAGTGATGAACACCAACCTGGCTGCTGATATTATTTCGCTATGGCAACAAACAGCCGCAACTACACCGTCACGGACGAGATAACCCACTTCTTCACGCAAACAACCGCAACGCAAAGTCAGTGCGACACCTGGGCAAAACAACACCTAGGAGGGGAGGTGGCATTTGTCCCCATCCAAGGCGTATAAAGCTATACCGTGTAACATGGTTGCTCAGCTCCGGTTGAAGCCACTTCGGCTTCAGCGTTGAGTTAGTGATCTTGCGAGAGAGGTGTATGGGGAGGTTGTGCCGAGGGTTGAGTTTAGGGGGACACTTGAAGACAAAACGGACGTTGGCATTGATGACGATGAAGGAGAGAAGAACAAAGAGCCTCTTTACATCTACGTCATAAACCGAGTCGAGGGCGTGAGATATCTCGACTTCATACTAACCAGGAGCGCTGACGTAGATGAGAATTCGGATACGTTTTCTGTGTGGCGGCGGAATCTCATGGGTGATATTGCGCGGTACGTCAACACCATAGAAACCCAAGTTCCAGACCCAGACTAACGGCAGGTACTTATCATCCAGCTTCTTCGCCCTCCTGTGGGAAAATCCACAGCCCGTGTCGCCGGCATATTTAACCACTCTCGGCGAAAGATACAGCACAAAAGTATCCCTCCTCCTAAAAACCCTCCCATTCCGGTTCCATCCCCACATCCAAGACAGCCTCTCCTCCTTCGACGCAATCCTCAGCCTACCAATGGCCCTCCTGCACAGAGACTTCAGCGTATGCAACTTCCTCGTAAACTTTGAGTGCAAGATAACAGGTGTAATCGGCTGCGCGGCGGCAGAGATCGGGCCGTTTGGAGCGAATATGCGCTCGGTGCAGTGTTTTTTCTTTCCCGAAGATTAACCTCAAGACTGAGTAGAGCCGACTCAGGGACTATCGAGATCTAGAGGAGCTGTCCTAGAGGGAATTTGAGAACGAAGTTGGTGGGTTGGGGTTAATCCTGCGACGAGGTTTACGGAGCTGGACTAGGTAAGAGGGCAATATAAATATATACCTTACCTACCTGCATTTGGGGTGAGGTGGGTATCTACCTGGAAGAGTCCTAGCTCGAAGGGGTGCGAAGAGAGAATGGGCTATTGTGAGGGCGTGCAATGGAATAGAGGATTATATTTTAGAGGCATAGTGTGGGCATCTAAGTTGCATGCCGCAGCCACTCTACGACGAATCATTGGCCAATACTCTGAGATGAACATGGTCTGCTTCATGTAGTATGGTACGCTTGGGCGCCGCCAGAGCAGAGTCGAACTAGGCTAATAAGCATAAACCCACGTAACCTTCTGATCCCCCCTCCGATCCGCCCTCTCTTGCTCAGCCACATACTCCCCCTGATCCCAAGAAAGAATAACCCTCCTCCTCCTCCGGTTCTCCAACATATAGAGACCCCTCATCCCAACAAATCCAACCATCCCCACCGCAATAAGAATCATCGTAACAACAAGCGGGTACTTATAACTTGGCGCATAGTGCTCCTTGAGAAGCTGACCCGCAATCACACCAGCGAGGTTACTCCACCCGTTTATCCCTAATATCACGGATCGTGACGCCTTGCCTGGTGTATTTGAGGCGAGCCACACGGCGACAAGAGGACCGCCTGCGAATACGCCTGCTAGACAGACATGCGCGAAGCCGTAGCGGAGTTTTTCGTTGTGACTGGTTGCCATTACTAGGCACCCAATTATACCGAGGGCCATGCCGAAGACGGTATGCAGACTTCGTTCCTTCAGATAATCAGAGGAATAAACGATGATAATTAGGCCGACTGTTCCGACGACGAATGGGGGGACGGCCATGAGTGTTGCCTTGACGCCTTCGTAGCCCATCCCTTCGACGATGAGGGGGAGGAAGGTCGTGAATGCTGTGACTGGGAGGACGGAGAGGATATTGAAGACGACGATGAGGAGCTTCTTCCAGTCCTTTAGGACGTCTTTCACGTCGCGGATGGTAATCTTCGACTCTTCTTCGGTCACTTCGCCGGCATGTGCATCATCTTGTTCCATACGTTTCATGGCGTGGGATCTTTCCTCTGTTGACAGGAACCAGGCTGTGCCTGGGGATGTTGGGAGGATAGCAAGCCCGAGGATAGCGATGAAGACGGTTAATGCGCCCTCGAAAAGAAAGACCGTTTGCCAGCCGTGTAGGACGGGGGATTCGAGATGGAGTAGACCGTAGGCGAGGAGGCCGGCGAATGCGCCGGCAACGGAGTACATGCCTGAAAAGAGGCCCATTCGGAAACCAAGTGAGAATTTGGGATAGAAAAGAGACATGTAGTAGTAGGCTGTTGGAGTGAAGCCGGACTCGCCGACGCCGAGGAGAAGACGGAGGGCGAGGAAGGCACCTGTGCTGCTGACGCCGACGTGGGCTATGCACATGCTTCCCCAGACGATCATCAATGTACAGCACCACCATTTTGGCCCGACGTAGCGGCCGATCATGGCGGAGACGGGCTGGAGGGGAACATATGTCGCGGAGAACTAGGAGGTCAGCCTATTGAACACCTTTCTGATGGGTAAACTCACCAAAGACAGAGAATTAGGAATATCATTCGGATGCAGATTTGCATCTTCAACAAAGGTACTCGTAGCGACGAATCCAACGTTGGTCTTGTCAATCCCAAGAAGCTACCTTTGTCAGTCTAGTTCCGAATTGAGAGATTGAGCAACGCACAATAAACCCAATTGCCAGAATCAACAGCAGGGTAAAATCAAGTTTCAAGTTCACGCGTTGATCCAGCGCCTTTTCCTCATCCGACATGGGCACATAGTGAGAGACCTCCGTGACCACCTTTTTCTTTGCATTTTCGACCTCGGATAAGGACGGCTTGTCCTGGACGGAAGTGACTATGTCCATGGTGTCGGTGGGATTGCCCTAGCTGAGGTGATCTGTTTGACAGGTGCTGGTCTCCTTAAAAGCTGTCAGGTTGTGATCGCCGTGTCCCCATCTGCAGTGTCTTCATTATTGGCAGCTGCCATACCCCCGGTAGTGGGGACAATCCGGGGTCAGAATGCGGGGTTTGGCTGTGGGGAACATAAAGAGCTGGGGACACCTCTTCCCTTGTCCAAGTCTCCATTTCCTATCTCCATCTCACTATGGCTCGGCACCGTAAGAAGCTTGACCTGCAGTGCGACTTCTGCCCTAGGCGCTATACTAAGCGCGAGCACCTTCAGGTATGTCACTCATTTCTGTCGGCTAAGCGTCGCGACTAACTACCGACAGAGACATGAGCGAACCCGTATGGCTTCCATATCCATTTGCTTGTCTATTGCTGACTTGCTAGATACCGGCTCCAAGCCATACCCTTGTCCAGTGTGCGGAAGATGCTTTTCTCGTCAGGACGTGTTGAACCGCCACATCCGGGTACATTCAGCGCAGTCAGAAGGATGTCAAGCCACGCCAGACATTGCGACCCAAATCACACCGCAGCGTCAATCCGCACCGAGCGAGTGGCCTTCGATGGCTGACCATGATGCTACACAACCACCCGACGGTAACTGTTCGCCGTTGTATGAGCCCCCAATGGAGGACACACGACCCATACCAGGAGATCTGGCGTCCGGACTACTATGGCCGGACTCGGAAGAGCTTCTACACAACATCATGTCGATTGATCCCAGTTTCTGGCAGCAACCTCTTGCCTTGGCACCGTCAACGCTGAAAATGCTTGATGGCCTAGGAGGCGAGTTTGGAAATAGCTTCTCGGATTCGCCAGGAAACAGCACGATCGCCGACGACGGGAGGCACGCCATCCAGTCGCTTAGCAGTTTGATCAGCGATACAGTGCGACCCCAGAACTCATGTACTCGCCATATCTAATTGTTACAGTTTTCGAGGGTCACTGCGCCTGCCAGCTTGACCGGTCTGACGTCGCGATTTCTCGACGGGAGTCTGCATATGTTCTTCGAGAACATCATCCCAATGTTCCCGATCTTTCATAGCCCGACCTTTGTCTTCCGCGACTGTGGTCCTCCACTGCTGCTCAATGCGATCGCGCTGGGCGCTTTATTTCTCGGTAGTGAAGATGCGGTAGCGAAGGTCGGTTCGCACCAGAAATCCAAGTCACAGCTAACGATCGCAGGCGGATGTCCTTTGGCGGTTGGCACACACCGCTGTCGCAACGTCATGGCATACGATGATTACTCGGAGGAGGCCTTCTGACTCATGCACTGGTGTCGAGCTAGTGCAGACCGTCCTCCTCAGCCAGGTCTATGCCGCGTTATCTAGGGTACGTACCCCTTCTGGGTGATCAAAGCTTAGTCTCATAGGGGTAGAATCGCACATTTCGAACAACAAGTCAAGTATTCCACGGCTTAGGCATCCACTGGGCGAGCCATTGTGGGATGTATGACGCTATCCAGCCAGTCTCGCTTCCGAGCCCAACAGACAGCCCAGCAAGTAAACAGGAAGCATGGTACAGATGGGTCGCACAGGAGACTATGCTGAGAACCCTCCTGGGGTTATATGTCGTAGATGGGGTGGTCTCACAGTTCAGCGGTAATCCCACATTCGCTCGACACACGGCGAATCCACTCCTTCTGCCTAGTGGGGATGCAGCATTTACTGCTTCGACATCAGACGACTGGATCCAGCAGATGCACCAGCACCCTCCTCCAGGTGTTCGATTCTGCGACATATATCATGAGCTATTCCGGCAGGGACAGACTGGTAGTCCGTCTGGATACGACGTGTCGCTCTTTCATCATAAGGTCGTCCTGGAGGGTATCCGCTGCCTTGTGTCCGAGACAAACAGGACAAATCCGCCACCGGTTGGAATGCCATCGAAACGGGATCTGCTGGTCGTACTTGGGCGGCTGCGTCAAAATATCCTGTACAGTCGTGTTTTGACTCCGACCGACCGATTAACCGCCCTATTGCAGTGGCATTCAATCTGCCTCGATACAGTCGTCAGCACGGCCCGCGGCACAAGGCGAATGTGTCATCTCTTTGGTATCAAGCAAAACATCTTCGGCGGCAGTGAGCGCGAGGAAAGTCGTATCAACCCTAGTCGGTGGACACAAAGCGCCGCCGGTCGCGCAACGTTGCTCCATGCAGTGAATATGCAGGCCATCGCAGCGCAGCTACCTCTAGGTCTGGCGTATGATGTCAACATACCGGGCGCTGTCTTTGCAGCCGCCGCGACATATACATCATTCACTCTAGCAGGGATGACCAAGGCCATCTTTCCAGCCACGGTTGATTGGGATACCGCATTGATGGCGCTGCAGATGGGACCGGATACAACACCCGCTGAGGATGAAGTAAGTATGCAGCACACGCTGGACTTTATCGCCGGGACCTTCAATGCAACGGGCATGCCGAGGGATAAGTATGTGGTTCGGGACTTGTCGTATGATTTAACTGCCATGCGCACCCTCCTCCGGGGGCTATCGCTGCAGTGGGGAGTCGCGGTAGAGATGGAGGAGGTAGTGAGTGTGTATATCGAGCGGTGCGAGCTGTAGCCTGTCAATGATAGTACAGACGTTATGTCCTCAGTCAGCTCGCCAAGCTATGATCCCCACCATGGCCCGTGTATTCTTAGTGAGCTCCTACTCGGCGTCTTGGTGTCCCCACGCCCCGGTGTCCCCATAACGTGTCCCCTTCTCCATATCACCACCTGCCAGCCGATTGCATAAGACCAAGACTTGTATAAGATCCTAGGCGGTCAATGTTTTCCCTCCGTCGCCAACTGCCGATAGTTTTGCTGAGGTCCCAACGGAGAGCCAAGATGTCGTCAACACTTACTCAGGAACAGGTTGAACCCAATGAAGCGGTGGATGACTTCAAGCTGGTAGAAGACAATGATCCGGCGAAGATATACGCACAGTTCGCGCATCTGCGATTGAAATGTCCGGTTGCCCATACCTCCGATAATGGCGGCTTCTACCTCCTGACCCGGTATGAGGACGTGAAGGCTGCAGCCTCCGACACAGAAACATTCATTTCCTCAGTGAAGGCTGTGATTCCAAGTGATCCTCGAGGCATTCGACGGCCTCCACTCAACACCGACCCGCCAGCGCACACTCTTTATCGTACAGCGCTCGATCGCACATTGCGTCCGAAGAGACTAAAACGGCTGGAACCGATCCTTGAACAACATGCGGAGCGTGAGTTTTCCAAGCTGGTGGCGAACAAAGGTGGCGACATCTGCGGCGACTTTGCAGCGATCTTCGCCGCGTGGGTTGAGACGACCTGGCTGAATTTGGAGGACGA
The DNA here is from genome assembly GCF_047715775.1 of Aspergillus undulatus. Lineage (NCBI taxonomy): Eukaryota > Fungi > Ascomycota > Eurotiomycetes > Eurotiales > Aspergillaceae > Aspergillus > Aspergillus undulatus. The sequence goes on from NW_027396644.1 coordinate 167,466, forward strand.
GACGGCGCCGATGCTCGCCAAAACAGCTGCCGCCTGGGTAAATGCATGGCGAAGGCAGGACCCCAAGGAAACGTCAGCGCAATCGGAGAAGCTATATGTTATCGCACGGAAGTTATTTGCAGACAGAAGGGTATCACCGCGAGATCCAGAACGGGACCCCGCGTCCTCATTGCTCCAGGAGAGGGACTCTACTGGACAGCCGCTGAAGGATGAACTGCTGATGTATCTCAAATCCAACTCTCGCCATCGTAACCAGACTGACTAGAGTAGTGGCGCGCTCCGACAGTCGCTCGTAGTCGGCATGGTCGCCCCTCCGCTCCTATTCGGCGTGATGTGCAATCACCTCTCGCAGGATCAGGAGCTCCAGACGAAGCTGCGAGCAGACCCTTTGCTCATCCCAGCTGCAGTCGAAGAGTTCGTTAGATTGTACGTACCGTACCGAGGCTTCTGTCGGACGCCCTCGCGAGACATCGAACTGCACGGTCGCAAGATCCCAGCAAGAACTCCTATCACAATGACATATGCTGCAGCGAACCGAGACCCCGAGGCATTTGAGAACCCCGACGAGTTTATCCTCAACCGCCCGAATATCACGTCTCATTTGGGGTTTGGGCGCGGTAGGCATCGGTGTGCCGGTATGCCGTTGGCCAGGATGTGAGTAAATCCCTTGGGATCGGTTGGCTCAAGGTGCTAACAGCAAGTAGGGCCCTTCAGATTGGTTTGAGGGTGATTCTCAGACAATCGTTGCATCTCGAGGTCAATGGGCCATTGGAGTACGCTGGTATGCCAGAGATGGGAATCACTAGTTGTCCGTTGGTTATTACTCCGAGAGATAGCCTGTAGATCGAGAATAGATTGAATGATCATGAATCTCCAATATGGTCTTGTCCTGGGTCTAGCAAATGGAGGAAGAGCAGAAGGAATGAAGCATGTCAGGTCCCACTTGCCCATTTGATACCTCCGCCCCTACCTAATATCCGCCCTTGGATAATCCCACGTCCAGTTCCTAATATACTCTGGATCAACCCCAGAGTCATACGCCTCATTCATCGCCTTAAGCTGCAAATTGCGGAACATCTCCCTTACCCCCGCAGCGCTATTCCCCAGCGTCTCAACGCGATCAATGGCATCAATAGCAAGACTATAGCGATCCGTCTGGTTCCGCACAGCAAGTTCAAACGGGGTGTCGATGTTTCCCTTCTCCTTATACCCGCGCACATGCACGTTATGCTGCCCGGGCCGCTTGTAGGTAAGTCTGTGCACGAGCCACGGATACGAGTGGAAGTTGAAGATGATGGGTTTATCCGTTGTGAAGATGGCTTTCCATTGCCGGTCAGTCATGCCGTGCGGGTGGTTCGTGTCGGAGATTAACTTGAAGAGGTCGACGATGTTGACGAAGCGGATTTTGAGAAGCGGGATGTGCTTGCGCAGGAGGTCCGTTGCGGCGAGGGCTTCGTGGGTCGGGACGTCGCCGCACGAGGCCATCACGACGTCCGGCTCAGCGCCTTGGTCGTTGCTTGCCCAGTCCCAGATGCCAAGGCCCTTGGTGCAGTGGGCGATTGCGTCGTCCATGTTCAGGAACTGGATGTGCTCTTGCTTGTCGGCGACGATGACGTTGACGTAGTTTACGCTGCGGAGGCAGTGGTCCATTACGGAGAGGAGGGTGTTCCCGTCGGGTGGGAGGTAAATGCGGACGACTTCGGGTGATTTGTTGGCGACGACGTCGAGGAAGCCGGGGTCTTGGTGGGTGAAGCCGTTGTGGTCTTGTCTCCAGACAGTTGATGTTAGGAGGATGTTCAGTGATGCAACCTTGGCCCGCCACTCGACTTCGAGGCATTTCTCGATCCACTTGCAGTGCTGGTTGACCATGGAGTCGATAATGTGTATGAAAGGCTCATAACTGTTGAGTATACCGTGACGCCCGGACAGGACATAGCCCTCCAACCAGCCCTCAACGGTATGCTCACTGAGCATCTCCATGACACGACCCTTCATCGTCAAGTTCCCTCCATCTGCATCCTCCTCGAAATATTCTCCCATCCAAACCTTCTTTCCCGCCTTATAAATCTCAGCAAGTTTGTTCGACTGCGTTTCATCCGGTCCAAAGACTCGGAACGTGGTCATATTCGCCGCAACAACATCGCGAAGCCATTTCGACATATTAGCCATAGCCCCGCGAACAGAAACACCCGGCTCAAGATCTCTCAGCGCATAGTCACGAAAGTCAGGAAGATCCAGCGGACGCCGAAGAATACCACCATTTGAGACCGGATTCGCGCTCATGCGAAATCTACCACTCGGTGCAAGTTCTCTCAACTCAGCAATCAATTTCCCATCCCTAAACAGCTCTTCGGGCTTATAGCTCCTCATCCAGGATTCCAAGAGCTGAAGGTGTGGTTGACTCGTCAAGACATCTGTAATGGGGATCTGGTGAGCGCGCCAGAATCCTTCCAGGTACTTCCCGTTGATTTCCCGCGGCGCAGTCCATCCTTTTGGACTGCGGAGGACAATCATCGGCCAGCGAGGGCGAAATGGTTTCTGCGAGTCCCGTGCTTCTTTCTGGATTTTGCGAATTTCCAAGACGCAGTGCTCCAGTGTGGCCGCCATAGCTTGGTGCATACTATGTCGGTCGCTGCCCTCGACAAAATACGGCGTCCACCCATATCCACGGATAAGCGATGCCAGCTCCTCGTGAGGGATCCGGGCAAGCACAGTCGGATTATTAATCTTGTACCCATTAAGATGAAGAACAGGAAGGACAGCCCCATCCGTAACCGGGTTCAAAAACTTATTACTATGCCAGCTCGTCGCGAGCGGGCCAGTCTCCGCCTCACCATCTCCAACAACCGTCAATGTAATCAAATCCGGATGATCAAAGACCGTCCCAAAGGCATGAGAAAGCGAATATCCCAACTCCCCACCCTCGTGCATACTCCCCGGCGTTTCGGGAGTCGCATGGCTGCCAATCCCACCGGGGAACGAGAACTGCTTGAAAAACCTCTGCATCCCGACCTCATCCTCGGATTTATCAGGGTAGACTTCAGAGTATACACCCTCAAGATACGACTGCGATATAATTCCCGGCGCACCATGGCCCGGTCCCGAGATAAAAAGCACATCGAGATCGTACTTCTTGATCAGCCGGTTCATTTGAGTCCAGGTGAAGGACTGTCCCGCGTCGGATCCCCAATGCCCTAGAAGGCGAGACTTGAGATGTTCTCCCTTCAATGGCTCCTTGAGGAGCGGATTGTCGCGGAGATAGAGCATCCCCAGGCAGAGGTACAGGCTTGCACGGAAGTAGGCGTCTGATTTGCGGGCTTCTTCTTCAGATAGTGGCGCGCCTGGTATGGTTGAGCGGGCAATGCCGTAGGCGGAGATGCTCTCTGCGTTCATGTTCTTAGATGACATTTGGATTTTGGATGTTCAGGTATCAAAATCAGCGGTGGTATACTAAAGCGATGCACAGAGTCAAGGAACTGCAAAGTGCACAGAAACCTCCAGGCCATCAGATTGACGACGCGACTGCCGGGGTCTCCGACGCTTACACTTGGTAAGACTGTGACGTAGGAGTTGCATCGCGACTTCAGGTGATGACGCTCGAGACGAGGATGCAGAAGAGTTGGCGCGCTCGTTGTTTGGATTCCCGAGTCTCTTGTGGGTACAGCCACGTGCGACAGTCTGATCGACTGAGGTTAAGGCACCAAGGCATTGCCACTGATGTTTTGTAGACCCAAGTACCTTCATTGGACTTGTAACGTGCTCTTCATCACATCAGAGTTCATGGTTCTTGCTCTTTTCGTCACAAAACTCAGTTGCCCAAGAGGTCGTTGATACATAGATATATATGCGTCGCACTCGAGTAGGATTATAGAGTAGATGGAAGGCATGGTAGAAAGCTGGAGGCTGGGCGAGTCGTTGTGGTATGTGTGTACAAATAGGGTATCAAAATAAAACAAAGGCTGTAGGAGAGATTAGAGAAATTTGTAGCAAGAAAACGGGTTGGCGTGGCGGAAATCAATAGGTAGTGGGCACAGCTATCATTCGACATCTTGTCATTACCCTTGTTTACTCTACCTTTCTTCTGGACTGAGATATGTGACATAACTCAGGAAGCTGAACGCCCACGAGTATAAAGGGTCTCATAAATTACCTAGGTGTGAATAAAGGTGGTCATGCCTCAGATTTCTCCACCTGATATCTGGCTCTACGAATGTATCAAAAGCCTTACACCAATCCCTTTCTCCCAAGGACTGTCCTGAGTGAGTAGCTAATCAAGTTTTCTACACAGGTTCATGAGCCACAAGTCACATTCATGCTGGGTGGAGATGAATTATTAACAGCGCCAAAAATATGTTAAAGCAATAAATAAAGTAAATCCAGAATCCTGCAACCTAAATTTTTCGTTGAAAAGCCGTGGCTCGCATCCTCCCATCGGCTACAGTATCAAGGCTACAGCAGCATGACCCGACATCGAACAATTACTTATACCCCCAGCATAATCATATCCACCAACGCATCAATCTGTGTATAGTACTAAGTCCATTGACGAGGAAAATAACCGTCTGCCTGACCTACCGGAGACAGAGCTTGACTTCGCTTCCCTTCACTCAGACATAGATAGATGGATGCCCGTAGCACTCCAAGAACCCATTATTGTTTGAGACAACAGCATCTAGCAAGTAATAAAGTTAGCCCATCCCATCTCATAAGAATAACATGCCAACCAGGCAAAGAAAAAAGCGAAAGGGCAAACGCACTCAAATCCCCAACAGTCAACTGAACCTGCCCATCCTTCCTCTTACACCAACACTTAATCTTCCCATTCTCGACGGAACACTCCTCGCATCCAGGTCCTGTTCCCTTCGGTTCGCATCTGTACCCGAAGGCGTCGCCGCTGTTATCACGCACAGCAATATTAGCACTCTGTTCTCTAATTAACTGGGCCAGAGAAGGGGCGTATGGGACTCAACATACTGATCAGCAGGCTCAAGTCGCCCGTTATTATTCTTGAAACACTGATTTAAATCGAGCTTGCTGGATCTGATCTGGCCTTGGTTGTCTGGGCAGCGCGCGACGAGGTGTGCGCAGTCCGTGTAGAGGTAGTGCTCTATGCAGTTGGATGTGAAGCCGCCGCTGGCGGCGGTGAGGTGGATAAGGCCTGAGAGGGCGACGAGGAGGGTGGTGGTGAGGTGCATGGTTGTTGTGTATGGAGGATTTTGGAAAGAAAATATAGAGTGGGAGGGAAGATAAGATGGTGCTTGAGTGTAAAGATGGAGAGCAGGGGTCAGGTCCTTGGTCCTGGAAGGTTGAAAGATTTATATGGTGTCGTCTTGGTTTATCCAACAGCTCGGAAGTCTTCTTTATGCTAATTCGGGTTATGCATCATCATACATGATCTGATGTGACGGATGCAGGAGTCTCTTTGTGAATTCTAATTCCGGACATCATGGATGGTTTCACCATGTACATCTCTTTGTCATAGAGTACTAGTTTCAAATAATTGTGGAATGCTGCCTATCCTTTCAAAACCCCAGTTCATGGACGCAGGGTAGTTGTAACCCGATGCTCGCATGACCATGTGTTTTAATCTCCAATAACACTATATAAATGGCGCTCTCATCTTATAGCAGTCATCCTCTGTGTAGTCCTTATCTATAGTGAACTCTATTCCCTACATCAGAGTCACCAACAGGGTAATCCCAAATTAACTCATCGAACCAGTTTAAGAAATCCTGACTCGTCATAGAGTCCGGCAAATCTGGGATGGTGTCAAAATTCGAGTGCAGATTTCCGTCCCTTTCAAAACTAGAATAATGATTCTCGGCCTGGCCTGGTCTCATGCTCTTCTCCTGGTGACTTTGGTTATCACCGCCAGCCTTAAATGAAGGAAGGCCTTTGTTAAGAGTATCATCCAGCACGGCACTAATGACCTTACTAATGTGCACGCAGATATGGAAGTCCGGACGGTCGGGGAATTTCTTGCGCTCGAAATATGCCAGTAGGACGCTCAAGTTACGGATGATTTGTGAGATAGGCTTAGACGTTGGTAGACGCACTCCGGTTTGAGAACTCTGATGGAGTTCTGTTGCGAGGGTTCCAGCGCCTGGGAGTCCGTAGTATAGGAACTGATACCGTCAGCGAACAAAAAAAACATGACAAATTAACGAATGAGCTCACCATCCACGTATATCGTTCCCGTAATTTCGGGTGACGATGCTGCTCTTGGATAAAGTCGAGTACGCTTGAAAGCAGGTTCGCGGACGTATCGAGAAGACAGGATATCGGTATTTGAGAACATTCGAGAAGCATCCGCTCTAGTAAAAATCCGCTGTAGAGATATGTTAGGTGAATGACTAGCAGTGCTACGCAGAGGTGCGGGCTTGACTCTGTCCAGACACTGCTGTGGTAGCGGTATTGCTGCGGAATGTTGGCTAGGGCACGGTGATAATCCTGATACGCGTCACTGTGAAATATTAGGTTGGAAGGAGAGTACAAGACGTTCGACGTACTGGAGCTCAGTGGAAAATGATGCTGGTCTGTTCCCTAATGACAAATGCAGGACTTTCTCGTGCAGCAAGGCATGCTGATAGCGCAGTCGGACCAGGCTGGATTGTCGAATACCTCTGTTCTTGCCAGTTGTACATTTCCATCCATCTGCATCGCACTCTTGCGAGGCTTTCTGCAGTTGAGCACCCTCGAGAAGTACCTCTTCGTCATCCAGGTCAGATGGTAGTGTCATATCGCAAAATCTATTATCAATTCGCGGCGGCCTTCCGAACAACGTAGCAGCCGCCTTGTCTCGAGCAACTGCCGCAGCAAATATTCTCTTTCGTGTTTCCAGGACAAATAAGGGAACATTGGGTGGAGAGGATATAAGCCGGTGGAAGCCCATAACGAATAGCTCGGCGACCGACTCGTTGAATACTTGATAAACTGTTTCACCTGCCAACTGTCAGCAATAGGCGAATATCCTCGGGGGGACACCATACTGGCATTTCCCAGTAAAGCCGAGGAGAGATGGAGGTTAATGAAGCGAGCCCAGGTGGTGATATCGTTGACTTGATTGTAAGCGTCGCACATCTGCAAGCAGACTCGACAAGCGGTATACATTTCCATGGCAAACGTAGCCTCGTCGAATGGTGGCCTTGTGTCCGCGTACATGGTGGCAACGCCAGCGAGAACGAACGTCAGACCGATAAATTCTAGTCGAACATTCCTCCCGGTGAAGGAGCGCAGGAAGTCAACTTTCGATGAGTCGGGGGAAATTGTCGGGAACGACCTTCGCAGGTTCTCTCTGGCTCTTGCGAGACCTGTTACCAGTGCCGGCTCATGGTCGCTTCCTCTCAGCACCTGAAGAAGGGAAATAACAGGCTCCACAATCAAAGGCCGCGGGATAATTGAAAAGTGAGTCCCGTTATAGTACTCGAGGATCATAACCTCTATATGTTCTGACAAGGCGACCAGAGTCTTCAGGGACTGCTCGACGACGATGAAACCCGAGGACAGGGCGTCAGGATGCACGAGGGGTCTTGGGGTCATGACGCCAACAGGACTCGGACATAGCGACAGAGTACTGAAGAAGCCTAGGTAGCCAGATGGACTTTCACACGCTACTACGTCTCGCTCTGGCTGTTGCTTCGGCAGAGTCGTTCGTTCGCTTTTCGCACTCTGGCTGGCTGTCTTCGCGACACGGCAGGGCCGGAACTCTCCACTTGCCCGTGTCATTGGCGCTGGGTGATAGAAGCACTATGAGGTCAGTCAGGTCATTTCTGAAGGCTGGAAGGGGGGTGGTACTTTGCCCGGCACTCCGCGATCGTGACATCGGGTGCAGATCGGCTTCTGATGGCCACACCGGACTTTAGCCAGACGGCAAGGCTCGCAGGACGTGAGCTTCCCATTCCGACGATACATTTTGAAAACTTTTTTCTCACAGGATGAGAAATTGTGTTAAGAGAGCGAGGGACATTGACAATTGTTAGGCCACTCCAACCGCACATGATTTACCCCGATCGGAGTACAATTCCCTAATTGGGAAATTTCATTCCGACGGGGGCACCCAGGGCTTTTACTAACTATCTACCTGACTATAGAGAGCCCAATCTACAACGGTGTCTCTAGGCTCCTGTGGCCTGTGAATCTGACTGATTTATTCTATTCCCTCTAGAACAGCCCTCCAGACCACCTGGAAGTAGGGTTCGAACTCCTCCAGTAAACCTCGACTGCCGTCCCAAGTTCCCAGCCACGTCTGGAGAGATTCTCGCGCTGTTCCCAGCACATCAGTCTTTTTACAAGGCAAGAAATGACGGAAGAGACTGACTTACCTAGACACGTAGGCAGCCTCGACATACTACATATCATCCATTCCCAGCGCCCGAGCTACCTCCTCCATGTCCAAGTGCTTGACTTCTTCATTTCAAGAGCACCCAGCTTCTTCCCCGCCCTCGCAATCCTTTCCCCAATCTCATTCCAGCTGTGCTCGCTACTCCAAACGAAGATTATTCCCCCCTCTCCATACGGCACAGGCAAGCCACCCGAAACCCTGCTCACAACCAACTCGTATAAGGCAGCAGCATCCTGAATATGCACGTATGCCTTTCTCCACCGGGGCGGGCGATCCACGCTTGCCTCGTCTTGGTAGCCTCCTTGACAAGAATCGATATAGCGGCTTCACCAGAGTCGCTGAGCACAATCGCATGCACCCCTTGGCGCGTAGTGTTTCCGCTTGATCATCACGCCGAACAAGTGCTGATATAGACGCATTTCTGAAGACGCGCGTCCTGACTCCCCAAAAAGGTGCTCAGAACCGTCCCTCCGTTGTTCAGTATTATTATTAGCAGAGTAAAGACCTCGGGAAGTCTCTGGTAGCAGAGACACAGACACGTATCGGGTGGCACCGGTCAATAAGATCTTTTTTTGCGCCATTCGCTACCAGGCAATATGTCCCTTGCAGAATAGAAAAAAAAAAAAAAAAAAAAAAAAAAAAAAAAAAAAAAAAAAGAGCCGCTGTGCAGCCTCACTCTTACTCTGGGTATTATGATCCCAACCAAATTGAGCATTACAAATCAACCATTGGATTGCATGACGTCGTACAGAAACTGCAGCGGAATATACATTCCGCCACATTAACCCCACATACCTACCAGCAAACCAAGAGGTATAATAACCTCACCTCAGCTCCCACAGTCTCTTATTGACGGAAAAGGATATTAACCTCCGAACAAGAGGAATCCAAACGCAATGTCACACCTGCAGTACTTCTCCTACCCCGGCGTCGGCGAGCGCAACCGCCAGAAATACCGATACAGCCAGGCCGTGCGGATCGGCGATCGGATTGAATGTGCTGGACAGGGTAGGTAAACTACATACATCCACCTATCTCCCCTCTCAACAAGCCTGCTGATAAAATACTATAAGGCGGCTGGGACCGCCAAACCGGCGAAATCCACCGCGAAATAAACGCCCAAATCGACGCCGCCTTCTCAAACGTCGAAGCAAACCTCCGCGACGCGCACGGGGAAGGCTGGAACCAGGTCTTCCGGGTAAATAGTTACCACGTCCCGCTGAACAATGAGGCGCTGGAGGCTATGGTGCGGAACTTTAAGAAGTATATGCCCGATCACGAACCGATCTGGACTTGTGTTGGTGTTGCGAGGTTAGGGGATGATGATATGAGGGTTGAGATTGAGGTTGTTGCGCATGTCCCGAGGTAGAGGAGTTACCCTGGGTAAGGAAGGTTTTAACGTGGATCGAGGGGTTAATTTTGGTTGGTGACTGGGAAAATCAATGTATTGTTGTAGGCGAAGATCGAGAGGACGGGACTCATGGTTGCTGTAGCATAGATCCGATTATGTCATTGAGATTGAGATCGAGGATATCGTATGATATGGTTCTTTACGATCAATGCTGTCGTATGCCAATAGCCACTTGATCGAAACATAAAGACGGAATATATATCGGAGTTGGAGCCAAAGTAAAAGGATCTGATAGAAGAGGAGATCATAGGACTATACTGCTTCGTGAACATTTTGCATCTAAAGTGGCACCATCCTTTTAAGAGTTCAAGTCACCTTCCCACTCTTCTACTTTTATGTATGTAGTCTTTCAGGCCCTCCCAATCTGACACATGGCATGGGAAAGAAGAGAGTAGTGTCTAGTAGACACCTGATATGGCCAGTACCACAATCCTCCTGCAAAGACGCTCTCTTCCAATCTCGCTTACAAAACATTCCCCTTCGTCTGCGTCATATTCTTCACATTCAAATTCCTCATCATTCCCACCCAAATGAACCCCAGAACCATAAACGCCGTACCAGCCGCAAGCATCCGCACCTGCGCATACCCATACGCGTCCTCGAGGACATTCCGCACCTCACTGCCAACCGGGTACTGCAGCTGGGTAGACAGATCGCCGCTAATATAAGCGATATTCGACATCGCAGACTCAGGGAGGTTTTTCTGCAATTGCGCGACGAATGTATTCGTCCAGATTGCGCCGGAGATTGCACTCCCAATACTCGAGCCAATGGAACCCATCACGAAGAGGAGGGATAGAACGGCTGCAACGTGTTGGTGGTCGACGGTCGCGAGGACGGCAATCTGGCAGCACAGGATGAAAATGCTTCCAGCCACGGAGAAGAAGATCTCGCACATGACAATGTACCCAATATACCCGCCAGGCTGTCTGAAGTGGATCATGAGTCCGATGCCGAAAATATAGAGCGGCAGACAAGCCCAGAGAATCCACTTAAACCGCCCCGTGTACCGGATCAACCACCCCGCCACGAAGAGGAAGACGAAGGACACGACGGAGAATGTATTACTGACGTACCCTGCCGTCGCGACGTCGAGGCGGTATACGACCTGCAGGAAGGAGGTTAGGTACGACGCGTAGCAGTAGTATGAGACTTGGTAGGTCATGTCGAGGAGGCACGCGCCAAGCACGGTGCGGTCGGTGAGATGGTTGACGTTTAGGAAGGGGACGGGCGCGACGTAGATCTCGTAGAGGGCGAAGAAGACGAAGAGGAAGAAGCCGACTATGATCATTGCGATGATGTAGCCCGATCGCCAGCCTTCGGGGGCGCTGCTGGCTAGTGTGAAGGGGAGGAGGAAGACGACCATGCCGCCGGCGAAGAGGACGACGCCGGGGACTGATGACCATTAGCATGTGGAGTGTCTGGTAAGTGAAAGAGGAGACTCACGATCAAACTCAACAATCGCCCACCATATCGTCGAGTAAACAGTCCGCAGACTGAAATTCCACTGCTTCTTTTCCTTGACAATAACCCCCTGTTTCTCAGCCTGGCGCAAGTTCCAAGCAAGCATAAAGTAAATCGGCAGCGCGAAAACAGGCAAAATAATCGCCCAAACACCATACCCCCATCTCCAGCTAACATGGGCCAAAAACTGCTCCGCAGCCTTGGACCCGGCAAACGCCGAAATCAGCGCCGGCGACGACGTAAACGCAAACGCCAACCCTCGATTCCGCAGATTTGTCACGTCCGCGGCCAGCACGTCCCAGCTGTAACTGAGGCCTCCGAAGCCGACTTCATAAAAGACCTGCCCGGCGCAGTAGGTGGGGAGGTTGTGCGATGCTGCGAGGAGGATCAGGCCGACGAGGCAGAAGCCTAGCATGACCAGGAACCCCTCTGCTCGGCCCCAGAGGTCGAGGGCTTTCGCCATGGGGATGTAAACTGCGCCGGCCATGGATGAGGCGACGATGTTGATGACTGTTAGGAGGGAGTGGCCCATGAAGGAGCTCGTTGCGTACGGCGTCAGACTGGCGACGACTGAGCTTCGCATGTTGTTGACCAAAGTCACGAGCCAGATTCTGTGGAAAAAACCGTTAAGCAAGGTCTAAGCAGAGGGAGAGGACATGAACATACAGGCATAGCACGAGGTAAACCGAGCTCTTCGCCCATGTCAGCGTCACGGCCTCGATCTTCTTAACACCGGTTTGGGCCTCATCGGTCGGTTTCTTGTCTGGAGGGACACCAACGGACCCTTCCTTGTCGTTGGCGATGTCATTTTCGGGGACATGGGCAGCTTCCTTATCGTCGGCCCTGACTTCGAGCGCGACGGGGTCGTCGAATGAAGGCGTCTCGGTGCCGCTGTTGGCAGATGTTGTGCCGACGATGCGATGGACTCTGTCTCGGATCGCCATGATGGTTGGTGCAGTTTGCAACCAGCAAGAGGAGAGAAAACACAATTCTCGAGTCACGAAAGACGAAATCGCGAAGCAGCAAGGGGCTGCAGGCGGGTTTTAAGGGTCGGCTCCAGTCGGGTCGGAGTCCAGGCAGACAGGCAGCGGAGGACCCGGAACGCAAATGCAATGCAGTGGGATGGAGAATTAGACGCAGGCGATTTTTTTATTTTTCTTATCTCACAGTTGTTGGGGGGAACATTAAATTAAAAAATAAAGAGGGGAGGCGGCGATGGCGCTGCTAAGAGTTTACGAGGCGTTGCGCTTACGATACAAGCATCAGAAATACGGCTAAAGACAAGCTTGTGCACGCGCCCAGAGTCAGAGCACCAGGCCAAGGCTCGAGCTGTTTGATCTTGGCCAAATAATGAGCTCCTGCAACACGCGCAGTCCCACTGTGGGCCGGGCTAGGGTCACTCTCCTGTTCAGGTTTTTCAACCCGCGCAGCGCGGAGGGTGAGTGCAGGTTTGGACTTGGATCTGTAATGTTAGACCCTACTCGGAATTATTCAAAGGGTTTGTGGGATCGAGATTCGAGCCCATCATCAAGGGTTTGCGATCGTGTACCGGTGCAAGCGCAGTCCACATCGTGTGCGTGGTGGGATCCGATCAGATTAGATGGATAAGATGGATAAGATCCACTTCCCAATCAGTTGACCCCCTTTCCGTCTCTTTTCCGAGAATAAATTACACTTTACACGTCTTTACACCGACGCTCTTGGGGAGCTCCGAGATCGGCAGTCTGCTACAATAAACTTTTGAATCTTGACTCGCGACTCGCGAGGGATTGGCGGCATGCGCATGCCGCGCGTACGTGCATTAATGCTCGGTTCGCAGTTAGACCTGAACCGCATGATTTGGATTTTCCAACCGAGTCCCGATCATAGTATCTTGTGTCGTGCAGCTCGATCTAGCTCTGGCGCTTCATTCCTGCGGCAGGGAGACATGGGGGTGGATGCTTTATTCTCCGCCTCGGGCTTGATCGGCCAAGAACGGTGGGAATTCAGCAATAACTATTGAGTAACGCATTGCTCTTCGACGCACCGTTGGCGGTGCAATTCTGCTCGACCAATCAAGAACTTTTATTGTGAGGTTTAGACGTGGGCAGGGTCTCATTCCATTATCAATCAGTAAATCAGCTCGTGGGTGGGTTTTGGGATTTTTATCTAAGACCCACCAACGCACCTGCTCATTAATCGGTGGTGCCCAACCGTTTGTCATACCTATAATCCCGGCACATGCTCTGAAGTTCAAGCAGTGGTGGCAAGCTTTTCGCATTCCAATTTGCACGCTTGCCTTGTCGAAGGGGCTGTAAATCCCTCTGCAAATTTGTTGGCAGAAAGATATATATTTGCGGCCCTCTGGGTTCTCGAAGATCGCGTTGAAATATGCTACCCGCGACCATTGGATCAATGATGTATCTAGGAGCCCATAACATACAAGCGGTGTCGAGCATAACATCCAGACCTTTAATAAGCCGAAGGCTTTTTGGCGAACCCCGTGCCTACACCAACTAGCAGTAGCAAGACGAAACCATCATCGGGCGTTCCAATCATTAATGCTAGCTGTGGACGGTAGATCATAAGTTCACCCCCTCCTTCAGCTGCATAACCAAATTTCAACCCTCAACCTCTTTTAGTGGGAATAGTAAGGTGGCGGTGCGTCATTACACTTTTCCTGCGGTAGCAAGCTCTGCTTCTCACCGGATATGTCAGGAGAAAGATCATTTCTCTCACTGTCATCGCTATCACCATGTCTACCGCCATTCCTTGTCATTCTCTGCCGCCAGATCCTCAACGCCACAAAAATCATGCTAGCTAACAGGAAGCATTCCAGCACAACGACGCTGGGGAGCCCAGTATATCCTCCCGAGCCTGAGCACGGTGTCAGAGCCGGAGATGGGGATGGAGAGGGAGTTGAGCTCGGGGTCCAAGTGTGTGTAGGGGTGTGGGAAGGCAATGGTGTTGATACTCCCGCAGGTGTATGAAAATCGTGGGTTAGGTCTTCGTCCGCAAGTGCAAGACTAGTTGCATCGCAGAAATCGGGCTCTCTCTGATGCGCTCTGTACAGGTGTATGAGGGCCGGGGAACACTGAGACGGCATAGTGGATTTGATGGAGAAGTGCTCGACGCTTGACAGGTTATGGAAGTTCAAGCTGTGTATGATGTTAGCATTGCCCCTTTTTAGCCTCAATGACGAGCCCTCTGGAGGAGCTGTAGGGGATCGGGACTGACGCTTGCAGTTGACCTAATAAATCCAGCGACCAGACGCTTCTGAGGGAAGTATTGATTTCCACTGGTGAGTCGGCAGCCAGGTAAATGGCACCGGATGTCTCTTCAAGGTTGCCAAAATTGATCCTGGTACGGTAGGTAATTGTTATTAGTTTGTCGAATCGAAGACGCGAGACTTAAATTGGCCCTTACCGTCGAATATGTCCTGTGAAGAACAATGCACCCCCGACTCTCGCCAAAGAGGGCAGGTTGACCTCTGCTAGATCCTGATATGTGGCTGATAAATCCAGTCCGTATTCACCAATTTCCTCAAGCTTCGGGGCTTGCAAACTTCAATTAGTAGTGGTTAGCAAATGAGTGGCGCTTATCCATCTCTTCGAGGTGTCGAACGCGACAGTCAACTAACCTTCTGATAGGACTCCAGATCCTAAGCCCATTCGCTTCTTTTAGAGCAGGAAAATGAATGTCTATAGGATTTTGGTCGCTTCCCGATTTTGTGTAATCGAGCCATGTGCTGAAAGCTTGACTGATCCGCTGTAAGGAAGGGAAGGATAACCTGTGTTTGTATTAGCAAGGATATAGATAGTGCCGGACAGAAGATCTCGTGCCGTATTTGGGGTCCTCCTAAATGCAACGCTGTGATATTCCTCAACGCCCTCAAATCAAGCGAAATGACCTCATCCGCTTGACTAAGCTCAATCCTCTCCATGCGCTCAACACGCGGCAGTATCAGACTCCCTACGGTCTGATTCCGGCCAAGCCGGATCCTATCCACGTATAGGGCATCGGGCAGCTCAATCGATTCGATCCTGGTGGGCTTGTCGTAGGTATATCCTTCGATAGAGCCTGTGAAATTGGTGACGCCATTGAGGATAATAAATCCGCTGAAATTAGGGTGAACATAAATATTTCCCAAAATAGTTGTGCATCCTCCAAACACCTTGAGTTGATCCGGATGTACGAGGATGAGGTTGGCTTGCGTGTCGTCTTTAGTAGAGTTGGCGTAGCATTCGCGGGCGGAGATGCCTAGCAACAATGAAAGATTAGTGTTGTAATAAAGTCAATGACATGATTGTATAATCACCATACCAACCAGGAGACTCGCAATTGCTAAGGAAACTGATAAAAAGTTCCTGAGCGACAACATTTTGTTTGAAACACCTTTCCGGCGACATGAGTGAGCAGTATCTTAGCGGGTGGGAACTAGGCTCTTCATATACTGTAAGGCACAGCCCAGTTCGCTATCACCGAGGGAGTAACATCAAATGGCTCGTGCGAAGCGCCACAATAAGTTATCCTAACCTGGATTGCTGAACTGGCTGCCTGCCCAGGCACAGGGGCGTAGCGGAACTCCTCATTGGGTCAACATGAACCCTGTCTGGAACAGGGCCAGTAAGCACCCTCACATCGTGCTTGGCGTGTCGAGGTGCATCGCTTCGGATTTCCCTGATTTTGCCACCTCCTAAGCCCCAGGTACTAACTTGCGACATTCTCGCTCGTGGCGTCGAGTCCAGTTATGATCAGCCGGGTGAGGCCGGAGAGCCGCAAGGGTGCCTGCGCAGTGCACGGCTCGCGCCTCTGATTCGCCATACACGTTTGACCTTATCACTGAGCTAACATGATAGTGTTCCTCCACCCGAGAGTTGCTCAGCGCTCGTGTCACCAGGGAAGCCGGTATGGCTTGGAAGCCGAAGTCGATTGTATCGTCGTGGAATATTTCTAAAAGGGAAAAGCGAAACGATAATGAATGAATCTATGAGCGTCAGCCTAGGTGTAAATTACTCGATATCAACCACTAATCATATGAAAGAATGAAGGTCTGATTTCTCAATCTAGCTGCAAACGGTGGTTTAAATACACGGATAATAATCAGCAATCTAGCCGGAAACAGCAACTAGAAGAGATATAACTTTTGAACGGTGGCAATAGCAGAAAATTTCTGCATAAACCTCGGTGATCGGAGGTCGTCAATCCGATATCCTAAATAGGCAGGTCGTACGGTCGACAGAATCCTACCTCTCCGACCGCGGCTCATGAAACGACTTTGATTTTTTTTTTATGCTCTGACTGTTCAATATGCGCACTTAGTGCTTCCTTGTACGCCCTGAAGCACATTAAACAGGCTCCTAGGCTATTTCTTGAAGAAACAAGCCAGCTCTATTTGCTCACCTCTAATGCCTCCCTTTTGTAGTCACATCGAGGAAGCTGGCCGAGTTTCTGTCCGCTCCTCACCTAGTGAATGGTTTGCTTATTTCAAGCTCTGACAACTGGATTCATGCAGGTCACACTTCGACCACCCATTGATAAGTGAAGATATTTTGCACCGATCCCAATCGTCATCGACGACAGGGCTTATCCTTATCTATCTATTCAGTGTCGGCAAGGCTTAAAGCCGACCGGCAGTACTCTGTATCCACGCAGATGCGGGGATGATGTCGATATGCCTTCTTCCCATACTACTCCAACTCATAGTGTCATCCATCAATGGTCTCCTTTCGATGGCCGGCCAGGCCTCGGTGAATCTGCACCAAAGACAGTCCATAATCATAGGGTGACTATGACCGACGTTCGCAATGCCATACCACAACATGCATACATTTCCCTTCCCGAATAGAACAGGGTAGGGGGCTGCATGCCCATACCATGCAAGATATGCAACATGATTGGCTCTTACCGCTGAGTCGGCGCTTCATTCCCGCTGCGGCCCTGGAGCTTCCCCGTCGGGATCGGGTGCGGGCCGGGACCGGCTTTATATACTTCACCCCGAGCCAATGTGAGTGTTATCAAGCTTGTAAACCGGAAAGGTCATTGTCTAATTCCTATCTATTCCAATTATGACCCAGGTCTTTGCTTTCAGATTGCTTTCGATTCCGCTGGTATTTCTCGCGATGGGATTACCTCGAGGTTCGACGACGAACAGCCAAGACTCGAGTAGCAGGCAAAGGTTAGCATAGGAAAACAAGTCCAAGCACTAAGAGGGGCGTTGAGCTGACAGGAATACTTCTTCATCCTTAGCAGGTACCTCCGAGCTCGATGTATCCGGTATCAGACGAGTAGGCCCCGACTTCGACTGGTGCACTCAAACTCCCATCCCCTACCGGTCATGGAGCAATGGTCCTTACCACATTACAATGGGTAATATCCTCCCTCTAAACTGCTACTCCCCATTCTAATTGCTTCTTACATCCGGGCAAAAAGTCCGCTACCCTCGAAACCTGGATCGAGCTCGATAACACCCACCTATCCAAATACAACCTCAAGAAACAACTCTTCGAGTGCCAGCGCGCCAAAGTACTAGCAGTTTTACCCGAATGCGACGACGGAGCTTTCGAAGGACTCGAGCCACTCAAGGAGACGCTGGTCGGCCGGTATCCGAGTATGTTCCGACTCAGGAATGAACACACGATCGAGAATCTTGTGACAGGGGATATTTGGCTTCTTGCGTGCGGCGCAGACACATGACAGAAGCATCATCCATTGGAAGTGATGAGACTTCTGGCAACAGAGGGCTTTTTCCTGCTATATACGGACCCTAACTCAGGAGAAACGACTTTGAAAGCAGCGGCTGTTTGTTTCCCAGGTCCGGACATCCCACCATATCCCGAGACATTATTCGGCCCTAGTTTCATATTCCACATATTACACATGATCAATGACAACTGATCAACTCTGGATTATGTAGCCGGTTGGAAGATCGAGTCCCGCATCGGCAAACCCCTCTGGGGCATTCACGCAAGCCGAGGAGTCCCGCAATACGGAACGAAACTCGCGCAATCAATGGACCGGTTCTTTCAGCGCATGAAACCTGGGTCAATGATTAGCCGATATAACTATGCGATCGATAACTCGGATGACCTTTTCCATCGGCGCTCTCATCATAACCTTACCGCGGAGCAGGTTCAGACCCCAGAATTGAAGGATCTGCACCTTCGTGTCGAGAGACAGGTGTTGTAGCGGTTACCGCGGAGTGAAGTTCTGCTGTTCACGATTCGGACGTATAGCACGCCAATCATGGAGGTGACGGAGGATTGCGAGTTATTTGGATGATGTAGCGAGGTATAAGAATGGGACGTTGCGGGCTCATCTTACTGATATCTTGGAGCAGGAGGAAGACTGACTATAGACGGCTTGATTTCATATAATCGCAATATCGGGCATACATTAATAATCATAAACTGCATAGTGCCCAGAACCAAAGTCAAATGCCCCAGTGTTGATGAAGTACAAACTCCCCTCACCTCACAACTTCCCCTGCCCTGCATTCCCCGGAACACTACTCTGGGCAACGGTATACGCCGCAGCACCCGCAACATTCTTCCCCTCAAAATTCACCAAGAACGCCGTATCTTCCTGGTTGAAAGTCCCGGAGCTCCCAAAGCCGTTAAGCTGACACGTATGGCCCAGATACGTCTGGCAGACCTGATTCGTGTTGGAATCTGGTGATGTGAATAGTTGCCCGGCGACGGTTCCCTCGACGACGGTCGGGATATTCTGGAACACATTCCCTTCTGCGAGGACGTAGCCGCCGCTGTCGATCTCGAAGGCGTGACCGGAGGAGTCGTACCAGTAGTTGTTTACCTGGGATCTTGAAGTTAGTATCAGATGAGGCAAGCCAGTAAGCGTGTACCGCTTGGATTACACCTACCGCATGTAGAAGCGTATTCGATGCCACCTTTGGGCTGCGTCCGCTCATGTGGTAGATATAGTTTCCCTTCAAAGTGACCAAGTCGTTGGAACCGGTCAGGTAGATGCCCCAGTAATGGTACCCGTCGCAAGTGGCGGAATATGATGTGACGCCGTTGAAGTAGGAGTTAGAGACGGTGACTCTGTTGGACGCATTCGAGCCCAGGACGAGATGTTGGCGTCCGATACGTGCCGTCTGGGTATGTATTATCAGCATATTTACTTTTGTGACTCACATTACTACCTCGCAGGACACTTACCGTGACATGATCAATCCACACGAGATCACTATTATCGATAGTAATCGCATCCCCGCCCCAGACATACTGGGGGTTAAGGTCTGTGATTGCGATATTCCTGTCGAATCTTAGCATCGTCAATATTTCCGTAAACACAAGACTGGGAATCTACTGGATGATAATATTACTTGCGCCACTCACGATCCGAAGGCCTTTGCCCTTGATAACGCCAGAGCCCTCGCCCACCAAGCTTTTATTCGATTTGACGGTTATACCGAGCACGCCCGCATTGTCGCTGCCATGAGCAGGATTTAGTAAGTCTTTATTCGCAGCGAAGAAAAGTCTAGGAAAAGAGGCAGAACTCACTACGTAACAGAGACGGACGGCGCATCCGGCTGATAATTCGTACACCAGCCATTTTGGTTGATTGCGAGTTGACAGGCAGACGCCGTTCCCCACGGCGCACATCCGGTCTCCGTAGTAGTCCCCTCGCTTCCAGTGAAGTCGAACCTGCATCCGATTAGTTAGTCAAAAAGGTCAAGCGTCGTGGAAGGCGACAGGGTATGACATGCGTTTTTGTCAAGATGATAACGCGCGCTGAGCTGTCACCTAAGTATGACACCAGCTCCTCAATGGTGTCTGGGTAGACTGGAGTCGCACTTCCTCCTCCAGTCACTCCCTTTGCAAAACCTTCTGCAGCTCCTGTAACCCCTGCGGCAATGGTGTGAGTGGCGAATGCTGCCAATAGAAAGAATGCTTGGAAACCCATCTCAATGAATATAATCGTGTACTTGAGAAAATAAGGTAAGGTTGTCTTGAGGCCTTGAGGACATGCTCGTGGATTGCTTGAAGAGCAGTCCCTTTATATAGACATGACTCCGTATCCAATACGGATATTCGCCCCGGGGCTACCAGTCTGGTGGCGCTCGCCAGTACTGCACAATCGTTCTATATAAATTAGACACTCGTGCGATTGGTGGGCCGGAAAAACTATTGCAGGTTTTGTGCCCTACATCATCAAGCTTCTTGACTAGATTGGCGGCCATCTGGCCCTCAATAAAAGGCACCCATCGGTTCCACCATACAAGCGTCAGTCACCCTGTGTAGATGGTCGGTAGCTGATTGAGCACGGTAGTTCCTCCGCATTTGATGGGTATTCTCTCTGATACCCCGAAAGGCTCTTGTGATTTCGATCCAAAATCCGTGGCCTACCTGCTCATATGCCGAGAGAGCTTGAACAGAAAGAGCCTGCGTGACCGACGCTTGTTAGTTCGCCCGGGCCAGTAACGTAAAGTCCAGCATGTAGCGCCTATATTCTCGGGTAAAATATATACACTTGACCGGTTCGTTTGCTCAGCTTCCATATATGTTTCTAGGGACTTACAACTAACAAAGATACAGGCAAACCAAGCGTATCTCATCTCCAACCCCGCTATACTACTATTTCGCCCAGAACCTATCAGAAAAGCCGCGCTGTTAATGAAACCCCCGAGAATAATGTTGTTACCAGACGAGGTAGTCTACAGCATTTGATAGAGTTAGTGACAAAGGAGTTCAAGGACTATGCCTTAAAAGTACCCAGCGTTGCATATTAATACCGCTCTGCTTCTACCTGGTGATTGCGAGAATTTGTTAATTTGGACAGGGCTTTGGCAGGCATTTCATTATATTCAGGTAGATTTTTAAACACGAGAGAGTAATCCAGTAAAGCATTTGACTCGCCAGTAGCTAGAACCATAAACAGAACGTAGATGATTATATCCCCCAGACAAATATGGTCATATTTCAAACAGTATATCATATTCTAGCGAAGACAATTGGCATTCAGAACGTTTCCTTTGACCTTCAAAGGTAAACCCATCACGGAACAAGGTCCACCTCTCTGATTGCCTTTATAAAGACGAATAAAGAATCCTAGTCATTTTTATCAGACTCAGAATAACCAAGGGGTCTTCCTAGAGTCATTAGCTTTAGACGTGTCGCAGCCTGCAGCGACCAGGGTCCGCGCGGCATTGTAGCTCGAGAGCTTGCTCGCGAGGGAGATAGGCGTTTGTTTCCCGCGGTCCCTATAGGCGATGTCTGCTCCATAGTGCAAGAGGAGTCTGATAGCTTCTGGGTGATCGTGCGATATAGCCAACATCATGTAGTCACTCATGTGACCAGGGTTGGTACTCGTATCAGTACTCGCCAGGAGGATCTTCTCCAGATCATCGGCGAACCCGAGCCTCGCTGCCCAGCATGTGATCTTCTTTTTTGCCTCCTCTGTATCTTGAGTGTACCTCTCGAGCAGTGTGTTTGCGAACGATGGCGCTAGACAGTGAACAGCCTCATGGTGGTTCTCCGTACCGGCTATCACGATGGAGGATTCTCCGTAGCATGTTTTGGCGGTTACGTCCACGTTGGCTGCCAGAAGTGCTTTGACAATGTCCACCTTTCCCAGCTCGGCTGTCCGTATTAAGCAGGCTTATAGTCAGGTTGGAACTCCAAAGGATAGGAATAGTCAATTGCCTCATATATCACTAGGTGAAGAAGGGCGACCAGAAAGGCGTCGGGAGCAGCCCAAGCTACCAGCTGGATTTGAGATTGATAAAACATAATATTGATAGCCAGAATTGTCAGAAATCAAAGGAGAATATAATATTCTCAGCAAAATGTAGTATATACTAACTAAAGAAGAATAACTTATTTAAATCTATAAATCACTAATCTGTGGTATAATATATACATACATCCTTTTACACGAAAATTACAAGATAAACAGCATAATTTATATATTCTCGTGACCTTGGCAGGTTTGCATTATTTATAATAGTGAAGTTGACCATGGTCACCGCGGTTATGCTGTAGCTATAACCATAACCTCACCGCGCGGTTACGGTGATGGTTAACCGCGGTTAGCCACGGTTATGCCGCAGCCCAGGCCTACCTGGTTCTATCTCAATTGAAATGGACGGTGTCAAGCAACGGGATCAGGGTCTGCCAGCATCATATTGGTACCCCGTGGAGAGGCGATGGTCCAGTGAATCCCTTCCATCCTTAGGGTCCCGGTTCACTGCTACATCGGCCCACAAGATGTGTGTCCACTGCTGAAATCCTCCGTGAAGTAGGCCATCCTTCAACGAAACTTGGTAAAGGAGCTCAGCGAAACGAGTCTAGCACTTAATTGAGTCAAATCCTTGGCCAAGTCTTTCAAAGGCACGGTAGCCCCCAGCTCCTTGGCAAACCACGTCCGAAATTCCATCTCGATTAGCGAATCGACGCCGTTCGCACGCACATTGAGGCTGTCATCGTTGGACTCTTCGGTGATGTTGAGCAAATCGGCCATCTTGCGTCTGACCGCCTTGTGAATGATTCTTGCCGCCTCCTCTGGAGCTGTAGCGGACTGGAGATGATCGCGAATGTGAGTTGCCGATTGCGCGCTATCCAGACCGCTGGTACTATTGTTTGAGAAAACCGGCGGGAGCTGGGCAAACATGGGATACTTGAGATGAGTCGGCTGGGCTTCGTTGCTGAGACTGTATGAAGCTGGGGTTCGGAGACCACAGACGAGCTGCGCAGTATCGGGACGGAGGGCAGTATGGTGACGTCGATCGATCAAATACTCGATGGTGGCCAGGACCTCTTCCTCGGTTTGTGGATTGGCCATCTTAAACGTGTGTTTCCCGGCGTATTCAGCGTTCTCCGCAATAAAACCAATTCCAACGACAGCGCCAATATTGACACTGGCACCGTGCATCCCCTTGGAAACACGGTGGCGTGCTAGAGCATCCTGGAAGTTGTTGCCGGCATTGTAGTTGGCTTGGCTTCGATTACCCACAATGCCAGTGATGGAGCTCAGCAGCAAGAAGAAATCAACATCCGGCAGGAGGCAGTGGAGGTTCCAAGATCCAGAGACCTTGGGGATCAGGGCAGTTTGCCATTCCTCATGTGTCATGGAGTCAAAGGCTCTATCCTTCAGGACAAAGGAGCATTGTATACACCCCCGGATTGGGGGCAACGTTTCTCGAATCTGGGTGATAACCTCAAGGAGACGAGATTCATCTGAGATATCGCATTGGAAGATAGGGCTGGTACAGCCAAGAAGCCTGAGTTTGGCGATCGTCTCTTGTCCTGCTTCATTTACCGTTGCGGACCGCGAGAGGAATATGATATGCTTGGCTCCCCGACGAGCCAATCTGAGTGCAATACTGCGGCCGATACCTCCCAAACCTCCCGCTAGTATATGCATTTGCATCCAGCTCCAGAGGGACAAGTGGCGCCGGTATGACAGAAACAGGAGAGGTGCCCGGAACGAGCGTAATCTTACCGATGCTTTTCCCTGTTTGTAACAAACGCAATCCTTCTTTCAACTGCCCATAGTCAAGGAATTGGGTTGGGCGCGCTTCATGGATATCTCTGCTGGACCACAACTGGATCGTTTCTTGCAATAGGTCCTGGCAGATCTCCGGCCGGTTTTCAGCCAAAGCGTTGAGGTCCACACCGGAGAAGGAGATGTTGTGAAGGAAAAGCGTCATGTCCAGCTTGGAGCCAGCCTGCAAATCAAGCTTTCCAATTTCGACGAAGCGGCCAAATGGCGCAACACACGCCCAGGACTGTCGCAATGCTTCACCGCTAAGTGAGTTTAGAACAACGTCCACGCCAGCAGGCGCGATGCGTTTGATGCCTGCCGAGAAATTCAAATCGCGACTCGAGAAAATGTGGTCGACGCGAATGTGGAAGTTGTCCATGATGAATTGCTTCTTCTCAATGCTTGAAAGGGTCACGAAGATCTCCGCTCCAGTTGACGATCAGCTGGCCCTATGAGCCGGGTTATTTGGGCCAAGAAGAACCGTCTGATCCGCCAACCGAGCTTCCGGAGCAGTTGGCTTGGTTGAAACGCATGGCTAAGCACTGGGCGAATCCGGTGCATGACCTAATCCACGGTATGCCGGATGACAGTATTGTCCGCGTCATTCGGGTCCAAGAGTGGATGCCGAACGATGCGAATCGGCGGCCGACAGACGGAAGAATCACCACGGTTGGCGATGCCGCTCATCTGATGACGTCTTGTAAGTGAAGTAAATTGACAGATCCTCTACGGTTCATATCCTGCATAGTCGTTTTGATTGATCAACTGACCAAGGGTGAAATACTAGTTCGCGGGGAGAATGCCAACCACGGGGTCGTTGATGTGGCCAAATTACTCGCTCTGTTGACACCAAGTAGCAGCAAGGCAACTGATCTCAAGGAGGCTGTGAGCATCTATGAAAAAGAGATGATTCAGCGATCACGACCCGCAACGGTTAAGGCTCGAGAGGCCTGCTTGGACGCCAATCACTACTCCAAGATAACCTCTGGCAGTCCGTTTCTGTCTCGACGGACGATGCTGGATGAGGAGGAAAGGGGGCTTTTGAAGCAGTCTACATGATCTATATAGGCATGTCACCATGTGTGTATTTTCTGCTGTGAGCAATTCTACGCCCTTGACGGATTTGACTCACAGCAGCCAGCCCAGCATTCTTTGTAGCTAGCTTCATGATGATGTGCGTAACGATCTGGATGTTTTAGTTACAGTACTAGATGCTAGAGATCTCTTGTTTGTCTGAAATTGTCTTTCAGTATACTCTATGTATTCCTGAATACTGTAGTGGGACATGGTATCGTGAAGACGGTAGTGTATAGATGGCGTGCATGAAGGTGCAACAACGCAAATAAACCGAGTGCAGTATGGAGTACTCCGTATAGACTAGCGAATTGCGAAACTCCGAGCCGTCTCTGTCTGTCTCTACAATGGCAAATGTAACCTCGTCGGATATCATACTAGGATACAACACGGATCCTATCTGTATTCCCCCACCCACTATTCCCGGGGGGGAAGGACCCACGTATACCCACACAATACCCACCCGGACCGTGCCGCGGAGTTTCAATCACGGGTTCGGATTTAAGGGCATGGCGTCAAGCTTTAACACCGGACCAACGACAAGCATCCCCAAACACCTCCTCATCCAGTGCCATTTTGATTCGACGATAGGTGGGGGGGGGGGGGGTATCCACTTCATGTCACCAGGAACAAAGAACGAAAACGGCTCTAGCATCGGGCTTTAGGGACTTATGGGAAGACGCGATATGCAGCCAAATCACAAGCAAATCCCATAATACACAATACAAACCTCTGGTCGCGCACTTCTTCTCTAGATATCTTCTTCATCCACATCATCCTTTTCTCAATTCATGCTTCGCCTGTTCAGGTCGAGCCGCTTTTCCAGCCGAAAACCATTCCCAGCAACAATCACTACATTGACTCGTCCGATATCCACCATGACCGCCGAACATGATGCCGCCATTCTCCCCAAGCCGGGCAGTCCCTTGTCCGTGGGCAAGCGTCCGACCCCCGAGCCCGGTCCCAACGATGTGCTCATCGAAGTCAAGGCCGTCGCCTTGAACCCCTGCGACTATTACCAGCGGGACTATGGCATGCCGCCGGTGCCGATCTACCCCGCGGTCGTCGGATCCGATACGGCTGGTGTGGTCGCGAAGCTGGGCTCGAATGTCACGTCGGTCCCAGGGCCCGGAAGCCGAGTGATTGCCTTTGCCTCGTCCTTCTACCAGAACGGCTCCCCCGACCACGGAGCGTTCCAGAAGTACACTCTGGCGCAATCGGAAGCGGTCATCCCCCTTCCAGACGATCTCTCCTTTGAAGAAGGCGCGGTCTTCCCCTTGGCCGTCTTGACGGCCCTGACGGCCTGGACCACCATCGGCATTCCGCTCGACACCCGGTACACTCCCGCGGACAAACAGGCGGTTCTGATCTGGGGTGCCTCGAGCAGTGTCGGCACGTTTGCCGTCCAGTCGGCCAAGACCCTCGGCTTCACGGTCTACGCCACCGCCAGTCCCAAGCACCACGACCTCGTCAAGAAGCTCGGAGCCGATGCGGTCTTTGACTACAAGGACAGCGATGTCGTCTCCCAGATCGTCAATGCCGTGAAGATGGACGGGGTGCAACTGCACACGGCACACTGCGTGGTGGATGGTGCTCTCCAGCCCACGTTGGACATCCTCAGGGAGACCAAGGGCGATTCTCCCGCCAAGGTGGCACACTCACCCGTTCTCCCCGAAGGTCACCCTACCCTCGACAACACGCAGATCACTTTTAACTTCCCATCCATGGACGAGGTGGTGCGGAGCAAGCATATTAAAGAGGTCTTTCATGGGTGGCTGCACTCTGGTCTGAAGTCTGGGGAAATCGTCCCCAGCCCTAATATCCAGATTGAGAGTGGTAGTCTGGGCGGAGTGCACGCAGCCCTGGACAAGCTCAAGGGTAGTGTCAGTGGCACGAAGATTGTTGTGCCAGTTTAACGGACTGCCTTGCTGATGTTCATTGCCTAAGCGGGCACTATATGTATGCATAATGGCAATGAACAAGTTCCGTTGTCAAGTCACTACTCAACGTCGGGTTGGTCAAATGGGCGCCCACACTGCAGACATTCACGATGTACCTGATGTCGTCCTCGCCGCCGGCCTTGAGGAGCAGAGGCACAAAAGCACGGGTGACAAGATAAGGGCCGCGAAGGTTGACATTCAGTACTTCCCACCATTCCTCAGGGTCCGAGTCTGCGATGAGACCGTATTTCCCCAAGATCCCGGCATTATTGACCAGAACGTTGAGCTGGCCGAACATCCGACCGACTTCCGTCGCTGCGGCCGCGACGCTGGCTTCATCCGTGACGTCTAATCTGACTGGCAGAAATACTGGCGGGTTCGTGCACGTCTCAGCGATTTCTTTCGCAAGACCGTCCAGTAGCGAGCGTGCTCCCACGGCAATTCTGGATACACCGGCCCTGGCAAAGGATAGTGCCATGGACCGGCCTAGTCCGCGGGATCCCCCGGTGATGAAGACGCTTTTACCCCGGAGATTCAACAGACGGGGATCGATCTCGGGGTAAGTGTCGTTGTGTACCCGGGTTGTCACCTCGTAGTCACCTGCACGAATTGATCAGCTTGAGTTCGCGTATGTTTCGTGAGTCCGCCGAACGCACCCGGGCCATGGAGAATGTTTGGCTGATCCTTAGAAGGGGGCATGTTTTTTAGAGGAATTATATCCGGCAGAAGATTTTCTGCGGACTTTTCCTGAGATATGTGTAGTAGATTAATATGGAGCTAGGGCCTGAGGTCCTCCTCGTAGAATTCTTTCTCAACGCTTGCTGCCTCTGTAGCGCTCCACTGTCGTCAATCAAAGTCGAATCTTAGTGAGATTTCGAGCGACCAACATATTATTTGTCTTTCGGAGTCTGACACATTCGATCCCTTCGGAGTTACTTACCTGATGTTTCGGAGTATAGCCTCGACATTGGTTGGCATGGCTGAAAGGGAGGCTCATTTCGTCCCCCTACTTGGTGGACTGCTCCCTGATAGGGCGATAAGTTCGGATCCTTCAGCTGCAGATAAATTGAACCAGAGGCGATATCAGTCTCGTATCTTGGCCCGTGACTGCGAAGACGGAATTGGCACTGTAACCCGCCTGATAGCCTAGTGGGATGCCCTCCAAGAACACCCTTCACTCTGGGTCTATATTTTCAAGCCTTCAATGCTCGTTGACCAACTTGGCCAAAGAATGCGAGCCACCATAGATAACCGTCACACAGCGTTGCCCCGTATCCTATGTCTCCACGGAGGCGGCTCCAACGCGCGAATCTTCAAGGCGCAGACCCGCGCGCTGCGATATGAGCTTTCAGACCATTTCAGATTCGTGTTCGTCGAAGGTCCCTTTGACTCCGAGCCCGGACCGGACGTCACGTCGGCCTACGAGAAGTTCGGCCCGTTTCGACGCTGGTTTCGATCAAGACCGCAGCATCCACCCATTGACCCGCAGGAAGCGGTTGCGTGTATCCAGGAGTCGATATATGCAGCGATGGATCTGGACGACCTCCAAGGCGGCACGGGCGAATACGTCGCGGTGATGGGTTTCAGTCAAGGTGCCAAGCTCGCAGCGAGCCTGCTGTTCCGCCAGCAAGTCCGCGCCGAGAAGCTGGGACAGGCCATGAGCGGGACGAACTTTTGGTTTGCGGTCTTGCTAAAGGGCGAGGCCCCTTGGTCTCGATGGATCCGGAGCTGGTGATGAGCTCGGCTCTCCTGGATGCATCGCAGATCGCGTTGGACAGACCAGCCACGTCGGAAGACCTGCGCCGCATGGAGCATGTACTATGTCTGCCCACTATACATGTCCACGGCCTTCAAGACACTGGGTTGATGCTGCACCGCGTGTTGCTGCGGGAGTATTGCTCGAAGAATGCGAGACTGGTAGAATGGGACGGAGGGCATCGAGTGCCTATCAAGACGAAGGACGTTGTTCCTCTTGTCCATGAGATTCTGCAGCTGGTGAAGCAGACAGGGGTTGCTTTGCCAGCATGACTTCGTTCAGCATCGGCTGTTCCGCCGTTCTATCACACCATGGGACCTTTTAGACGGATCATTCACTGGGAGATGATGGAGAGACATGGGAGTTTTACTGTTGTTTTGTTCAATATGAGGAATATATAAAATGTCGAGAAGCGTCTACCTCTGCTTAATTAATGTTCGAATGTGTATGTATTGCAGTTGGTGGAAGACTATGGGTTATATTCTGAGCAACCTTTGATCCAAATCTTAACACATATACCACAGATGGTTTTAGTACCGCATAAAGGTGGATTCAATGTCAATTCATGTATGTCTATTTAAATATATATCGGTAGTTTAAGTGGCAATTCTAATGCTACAATTCTATATATAGTTCATCTGACAGTGGCTCGCCTGCAAGGCCTGTTTTATACCGACTATAGAGTACTCAAAACCTCGGAATCTCAATAGATAGGACATTAGCACTGACGACATCAGGCTCGCCGTATACAAAAGAGCGCTGTTCTCGCATACTACGTTCAGATTGTGACAAGCTGACATTAGGCTATGTTGCTAGTATGGCAAAAGTTATATGCAACTCGCTATGCTCGGGATTGTAACTCGCGTGGTGTATACACGATATAGACTCGATT
The DNA here is from genome assembly GCF_047715775.1 of Aspergillus undulatus. NCBI lineage: Eukaryota > Fungi > Ascomycota > Eurotiomycetes > Eurotiales > Aspergillaceae > Aspergillus > Aspergillus undulatus. The sequence continues at coordinate 196,827 of NW_027396644.1, forward strand.
GAAACAGTTGCGTTTATTGGCATTAGACTGACCCGTGCTTGATCTATGACTTGGGCGGTCTAATAAAATGCTACCAGCAACTTCGCGGCACCTGTGGCTGAATATACAGCTTTGGTGACCTTATTCAATTGCGGTATTTACCGAGGGACCTGAGTCTCGCACCATAGATTAGCAGGACCACGGGAATGGGCACAAGCGCAAGGGCAAAAAAACCGAGCATATTTGTGGCCCAGAAGACCTATTTACTGTCAGTCATGCTCATGGAACAGTCAAAACGACAATACTCACACCAAATTTATGGTACATCTGAGGGGCGAAAAGCGGAAATGTTCCTCCAACAAGCGGACGCACAATCATGGTACCCGAGATCGCAGAGGCTGCCCCGGTGGTGTATGTATCAATCAGGTACGCCAATGATTGAAGAAGGATCACCTCAACTCCAACGCCAATGGGGATGCCGGCAAGTATCTGAGGCCATGGGCTTGTGGCCGGAAAAGACGTCCACGCAAACAATAAGAGGCCGATTGAGAGAGAAAGTGCGCCGACAATCATGGGGCGCAACCGATCCTCCGGAACGAGAGTGTTTCCCTTGGCTGCTTTTTGCTTGACCGTTGTAAGTGTAGACCACGAGGCATAGATGGCGCCCACTATAATGCCCAGGCAGATGGATAGGAGCGGTAAGGTGCCATCGACTGGACCGTATGCTCTTTCTTGGACGAAACTTATGGGGTACGCCTGGAGAGCTTAGCCGGAGCAGAACAGAATCAGGCCAAATACACTTACAACAAACAGTAGATAGATCAGGCCGAATGTGAAGGAGATGTAGGTGGTCATTGAAAGGAGGATCGGCTCTGAAACGAGCATGGAAACCGGCAATGTCAGGTATTTGGTCAGGAATTCGCGAATGCTAACAGGTCTCTCATCTAGCCTGGAATGCAAGGCCCAGTCCTTTGTTTCTTGTCGCAATTTCCGGGCATGTCTCTGTTCGACGACGGGCAGATACGTCTCGGGAAGAATGATGAAGCCAGAAACACCTGAAATAATCCCTAGAACCATGGTGGTCCATACAGTACTCCGCCATCCCAGGGCAGTCTGCAACTGAATCTGGCTGGCAATGGCACCGATGCTGGGTCCCACCAGGGTCGTGGCGGCAAAGATGGCCACGGCGACACCCCGTTCCACCGGCAAGAGGAAATCGGCCAGCCAGCCCCCAGTGATCGCAGGGCAGACAGACGACGTGACACCGCCGAGGAATCGAAAAATGAGGACAGTGGGAGCATCATGGCCCAGCGCTACTGGGATCTGGCTCAGGACAAACAGCACGTACCCTAGGAAGAAAGGCAGTTTGCGACCATACACCTCCGAGGCTGGACCCATGATAATCGGGCCTGTGGCAAAGCCGAAGACAAAGAGCGACGTGCCCAGTGCCATTGTCTCCGGCTTCACGTGGAACTCTATAGACGTCACTGGGATGGCGGCGTTGAAGGCGGCACTGGCAAAAGCGACGACGAAGGCCATCGCACCCAACACGCTTGCGCCGGCCCATTTTCTCCAGCTGGGTAGATTCACGGGATTGAGTGGGTGGTTCAAGCTACTCAGGTCAACGAGCTCAGACTCGCGATGATCTTGGAGTAAAGGCTGCGTTTCGCCATTGGTGGTTGTATTGAATGGAGGCATTCGGAAATGATTCTTACTTCGTGGTCGACAAGTTACTAAGTTGCACATACGTGGGACTGTTATCTACTACAATCTCGCATCATTCCTACATGAGAAAGAAACGCATGCGTATATTGGGCTATGCCAAGTCAGTAAGATCTTGCGAGGTCGGTCCGAGAGAGATAGCCCGATAGCCCGGAAACTCCGAAGAGTGCAAAACGCCCACTAGATCTATGGCTTCACGCCAAACCCAATTCAGTCTGGAGGGTTTTGGCGAGTGTCCGGACCATCCGCTCAGCACGATCTGGTTCATAGTATGCCTTGTTGTAGACCAAATGGAGTTCCAATCGGCCCCGAAACGTCCACAGAAAGCAGTAGGTTTGACGGGTTAACGTTTCAACCCCAATGCTCACGTCTTGCACTTCCAGAACGGTTCCATTATGCGTAAACTAGGGGGACACGAGAGCCTCGGCGTCGCCCACGCTGGATATGTCGACCTCGCTTGGTGGTGGATCGGGAGGTGGTGCACCCCGTTGGAGTATGCCTAGGATTTCCACTGCATACTGGCGACGACATTTTAAGAAATCCTCCGTAATGCCGGTATTATACTGCCTTTCGTACTGCTTCGCATTCTCGATCCACGACTGCGATACTGGTACGGGAAACATGTATCCGGCGGTGTACAAACCCGCCGCAAATGCTGGACCGGAATATGGCGGGGGGAGATGAGGACGCAGGCTGAATCGCATTGTACTCGTGTAGTGCTTATCGCGGGCGTCCGACGAAGCTTCCTGCCGCGTGAGGGCGGCACAGGATGCGTGCACGGCCGAGAGAAGGCTGATGTCTCGCTCCGCGCAGGCAGCCATGACGGCGCTGGTATCAGCTTCGGTCAGGCTGAAATGTGCGCTTGCGGTTCCTCCAGGGGCAGTGTTCTGAGCCGCTGTGACCGCAACACCTACCGCCCCTCGTGTGTAGGCCAAGGTCTTCATGCATTCCTGGGTGGCTTCAAGAACCTCGGGTGTGGCCGTGACCGGTAGACCGAGGACCTCCTCGATGCTCGGGGTTAAGCGACACCACTCCTCGCCCCATGCAATCGTCCGGGTGTCGCCACTGACGGCCTTGCACAGGCTGCCCAAGAATGCATGCAACAGCTGCAACGCTCCGTAGCCATCCGTTCTCCAATGCGCCGCATGGAGAATCACTTTACTCTCACCAGGAAGTAGATGAGCTGTGATAAACCTGGATGGCTTAAGGGTTGCAATCAAGTCGTCAGCGGTGGAATCCAAGTCGTGTACGTGAAATGTCTCGTTGGCCCAGGAGGCAAGCCCCTCGTTCGAAGGCGTGTGATAACTCAGAGTGTCTCCGTCCACTGTGCAAGCAATGCTGGGATGGTCAAACCGAAACGCGCACCAAGCGTTGAGACACTGGTTCGATAGCTCCGCAAGAGTCTGGCCTCTATTTAGAGTGAATCTCGCTCCTGATGTGACGGACCAGTGCTCACGGCCGATCTGATGAGATCGATCGCCAATAAATTTGATAGATTTCTCATTGTCGCCGATTGGACGCTGCCACAGGCCTGGCTTTGTTTCGATCCACGGCATCTAGAAGAATCTCAAAGACAGTGGATAGAGGACAGCCGGATTAGAATGCGATATATCAGTATCAAAGATGTAAACGGCATTCAAAAGTGCACCTGTGATCGTATCATGTATATATAATCAAAGAACACCTATAGGTAGGCCCGAAGTACAGAATGTTAATAAGCCTCGGAGTTTGTGGTTCTCCAAGCTATCATTTAGATGTTGACGATAAACACATCCGACAAGACTGCGGTACAAATCTTGCGTACTGTCCTGCTGTCAACCGAGCATCAATTTCACCTCGCAGTCTCATTATCAGAATCAACTTCACTTGGGAAACCTTCTCCAGAATGGGTTCATTCATCGACCACATCGACTATCCTGATGGAGAATTCAGCAATTATGAACAAGTCTATCTAGCGATGTCCAGAGCTTTCAGCCACTTGGAAAAGGAACACTGGGGCATTCATTGCGTGTGCTCAGTCAGAGTCAGTCAGGATGCGCCAAACAAGACAACCCTCGGCGAGCGTCTACGCAAAGCTTGGATGCGGCTGGTTGTCGAGTACCCCGGACTGAGCATGGTCCCAGCTGGGCGTCAGAAGAAATACCCTAGGCTGGATGAAAAGGGCTTAGAGACATGGACAGAGAGTACATTTTTCGTCACGAGTCATCAGTGCGCCGATGAAGTTGTCAGTGAAGCCAAGCCCCGTGATCTACCAAGTCTATATTGGATTCCTGCGTCATCTGAAGTCGTACTGCTTATCCAACACTGGAGAGTGGACGCCCTGGGCACTTGCATGCTACTGGATCGTGTCTTCGAGATCTTGGGGCAATCAACTGCTTCTTCCACGCAGCATAAGGAAGTTGAGCCAAGTCCGCCGACGCCCAGCTTCGAATCAGCCGCTGGTGCTTTCAAGACCGAGGATGCAGCTCTACAAGCCTACGCTCGGGAGTACATTGATGCGTTTCACCGGAGGGCTGTGAATGCCGGGGGATTGCCGTATCAAGGAGACGCAACCACACCACCCTCCCGCTCCACACACTGGGGTTTGGAGTTCTCGGTAGACTCGACAGATGCCATCATGGACGCGTGCAGGCGCCAGAAGGTCAGCGTCACCGCAGCAATTCACACAGCCCTGGCACAGACCGTTTTCTCCTACCTCACCGAGATGGAGTGCCAGACTGGCTATACGACGGTGATGGCCGTCAACATGCGGCCGTATCTTCCTCCTCCCTACGACAGCAAGAAACACGCCTGTCAGACATTCGTGGCGAGCATCGCGCCCACCGTACCTTATCACAGCGGATTTGTCGATTCTGCGCGTTCTTTAACCCAAGAATATCGGAATTGGTGGAGTCCAGACTTCATGCGGTCCCTTTGGTGGATATACGAGTACCACCTTGCCAGACTCTCCAGGCCACGGCCGGCAAATGCAGGGCCGGTGAAGCCTCCTAGTGGCGTTACGCTGAGTAGCCCCGGGGTCGTCGACTGGAACCTCAGAGGGAACTATGGACCGCATCTCCAGATCAACCAGTTCCGGTTTGGAGTGAGACAAACGATCCTGTACGCGTGGACATTCAAAGGGCGACTGACACTTTCGCTAAACTATAATGAGGCGTACTACTCTGACTCGATGGCAAGGGAGGTTGTGTCTCGGGTTGCATCGCATCTGGAAAAGGACTTGACGTGGAGTTGAACATAGCATAACCATTGACAGAGCATATGAGAGACATAGTATCTGTTAAAGTATCTATCCCACTCTTTTACCTTGAGGGCTTCAATGAAATAGCCTACAGTTCGCTTCTCCAGTGTAGTGGAACGGGGTTGTTGACACTGAACCGCTGTTCCGGGTCCCATTTACGTTTCAGGGCCGACAACATGGGCAACTTTCGTTCACCATACCAGGCGATTGGGCCCTCGTCCCCACGCGCATACTATTGAGTAGAATTAGTCATTTGTTTTAGCTTCGATTTGACCCTTTGGTTCTACTCACGTTGGAATAGACCGCCAGCTGGTCAAAGCCACTCGTTTTGGCAAACTCTTGTCGGCCCAAGGTAGCAAACTCATTCACAGCATCGTCGAGACTGCTATCGGCATAAAACCCTTCAATGTTCCTTTGGCCCAAAAAAACAAAAGTCAGTGATCTGGGGTGCTATGATCGTCCAGCCTGCACTCACATGTATGTCTTCACGTCGCGGAAGGCATAGGCAGTTGCATCATCCGGAACTGCCATCGGGCCCTCATTCGAGTAGCGCTGAATCAAGAGCCGGCCTTGGTAGGTTGGATTGGCATGTCAAAAGTCGACCAGCCTTGAATAGAAAGATAGAAAAGTTGGCGCGTGAAATTGCTTCAGTGCCACGGTGTAGATGTTGATGTGCTGATTCGGGGTGCAAGCACCGTTGTCCATACCGAAGAAGTTGAAAAAGGCAGCGTCCATCATCTGCTCCGCGCGAATGCTGGAGACATTTTACATTACCGGTTGCAGAGATTCGAATGGTTGCAAGTAAGGAAGTGCTTCCTCGAGCGAGCCGAAGAAAACAGCATTGACAGCGATGACTGGCTATACAAAGGTTAGACATTTGAAACGGAGATGACACTAGCGTCTTGCCTTATTGTTTACGCGATCGAAGAATGACGCGCCCGTAATGGCCAGCCGAGATGGCAGGGTATTATCAAAGTGCTCCAGCACTTCGAAGAAGGACTCGTTGGCGCTCACAGGAAAGACATAGTCCGCATTCACATACACTCCCTTGTTTGTGACCTCCGGCAGCCGGTACATTGCTGAAGTCACAATCCCATAGTTACTACCAGCTCCGCGCAGGGCCCAGAAGAGATCTTTGTTCTCCGTCTCCGACGCCTTGACGAGATCGCCAGACGCGGTGACGACTTCGACCTCTTCCAGGTAGTCGACCAAAAGGCCGCGCAGGCCATGGAGACTCCCAATCCCACCACCCAGCGTGGCCCCGACCACGCCAACGCACGCGCAAGAGCCAAGTGGGAGCCCTTTGCCCCATTCAGCGAGCGGCTTGGTGAGTTGGTTTATTTTCACCGCCAATGGTGAGACGATCTCCTGCGGCGTTCCTTTCCACCGTGTTGAACTTGGCCATATCAATGGAAAGCCCGTCGAACTCGTGGTAATCAGAGATGCCGTGGCCACCTCCTGTCACAAAGAATCGGATGGAGTTGGCGTTGGCTATTTTCACAATATTTTGGACGTCCTTGGCGGTCGCAGGCTTGATGGCTCCCGCGCCATATGAAGGCGCTTTGTAGTCAGTCCATCTCTGCTGTAGCTGGACATAGAAATCGGTATCGTTCCCGTAGAAAATCTCTGCCTGAGGTGATAGATATGGACCAAAAAGCGAGGTCAGGTCCTTCGCCGCGCTGAGACCTAGGGCTGTTTGGAAGATGGCGGAGAAGGCAACCATTGTCGAGGTGCTTATCATGGAAATATCTGGTTGAAAATTGACGAGAACGAGATAGAATTCACTTTGCACAGTCTAGAATTAGATTCTGCTAAGAATAAAAATGAGCCTCTCTAGGGGTCGAATGGAACGTGCCCGAGTTCAGCTGTTCGGGGAAATGTGAAGGTCCGAGAGGGAAGTATACGCAGAAGGATTCCACGATCTGGCATCTCCAACTCCGTCTCTCCAGTCCTTGCTCGGAGAATCTCACTCCCTCCAGACAAGATTCAAGCCACTTCATCTGGTTTGTCCGGTTGAAGCCGCAGCTCTACAGGTGACATGCATCCCGAATACATCGGTGATTGCAACCCAGACATGGGCATGACTCTACTTGATCCGGTCGTGATGTCAAGACAAACTGCGCCATTGATTTCCTTTTACTCCCAGCAGAGTGTATAATTCGGCCTTTTTCTTTTCCTCTCGGCAGCCCATTGGTAATCATTCACTTTCAACTGCGGTGCATTCTTACAACAAAAGACCTACAATGGCCGTTGCCAACCACGATGAAGCAGAAGCCACGACGGTTCTCCTATTTGGACCTCAGGCTTTGTCATTTACTGAAGAATCCTTTCAACGGATTCGAGTGGCGCTGAGCGATCCGGCAAATGCTTGGATGCGCCAGGTTGTCGAAGAACTCCCGGAATGCACAAGCCGGGTGGCTGAACAGTTCCCCAAGCTTCAGGCCACGCCAGCAGCCAAGTTACAGGACAGCTTACGGGAATGGTTGAGGATCGACGAGGGTGCCGCTCCAGCGGCATCTAAGAGCTTTCCAAACGCCCTTCTTACGCCTCTCGTCGTTCTGGACCAACTCGCACAATATTCGCAGTATGTCCAGCTCGCTCATGTTGAGACCGGACTTGGGGCCGATCCATACGGTCCTCAGCCTCGCCCTACTCGAAACCTGGGCTTCTGCACTGGTCTGTTGAGTGCTCTTGCTGTGTCCAGTGCCTCCAACAAGGCCGAGTTTCAAAAATACGCAGGAGTGGCAGTTCGCCTGGCTGCGGTGATCGGGGCGCTGGTCGACGCAGAAGATGCCATTGGGAGCCACGGCGAATCCAAGACTTTCTCAGCGGCATACCATTCTTCCAAACAAGAATCGGAACTCCATAGCATTCTGCAAGAGTTTCCTGAGGTAAGTGGACGAGCGCGTTGCAGGACAGGTATCGGAGTGCTGATTCTTTGCGAACTCCCAGGCATATATTTCTGTCAACTATGATGAAGGCCGAGCAACAATCACCACTTCCAATAGTACAGCGCAAGCGTTCCAGCAACGACTACGAAGCGCAGGCATCACTGCTCAGGCCATCGGTCTCCGGGGTCGATTCCACTATCGAGGTTATCAAGAAGACCTTGCACGCCTGATCGAAATTAGCGACGCTACACCCGAGCTTAGACTTCCCGATGTGGCCGATACAGTCATTCCAATCCACTCCCTTTCTGGTAGTGGACTGATTACCGAAGGGCGGTTGCATCACATCGCCCTGCGAGAGATTCTCGTCGAGCAATCTCAATGGGGCAAGACATTCGATGCCATGTCGCGGTCTAGCCTTGCCAATAAGCATTCTCTGTTGGTTCAGTTCGGGTTCGAAAAGTGTGTGCCACCTACTGCTATGCCCCGGGTTGGTGGCCAGGTCGTCTACATGACAGACAAGCGCGACGCGAGGTCGAGGCTGTCAGTCGTCCAGAAGCCCGGTGAGACCGTCTCTGAAGACGAGATAGGGATCATTGGAATGGCCATCAAGGTGGCTGGGGCTGACGATGCCGATGAGTTCTGGGATCTGAACCTGACGGCAGAGTCGCAGCACAGAGAGGTGCCGGCAGAACGATTCATCTTTGACACGCACTGGCGCACCGTCGACCCTGCGAGAAAGTGGTATGGGAACTTCGTGCGAGACCATGATGCCTTTGATCACAAGTGAGTTTACCTAGCGGGTGGCGAGATTCCCTGGCCCGGACATTTGACGTCTCTTTTTCTCAATCACAGGTGCTTCCAAAAGTCACCCCGGGAAGCGACCACGCAAGATCCCCAGCAAAGGCTTTTCCTGCAATCTGCTTACCAAGCTGTGGAGCAGTCTGGCTATTTCCATTCGCCCAATGCGGATCGAAATGTGGGCGTGTATGTGGGAGTATATGCCGCCGACTACGAAGCCAACATTGCTTGCTACCCCCCGAACGCGTTCTCGGCCACGGGCAATCTGAAAAGTTTCATCGCAGGAACGATCAGTCATTATTTTGGATGGCATGGGTATGACCACCTCATGCTCCCAACCATTCACAGAACAGACGTCGGTGCTGATATGAGCCGATTATAGGCCCGGGTTGACAATTGATACTGCATGTTCGGCATCGGCCGTTGCGGTACATCAAGCATGTAAAGCCATTCAGAGTGGTGAGTGTACAGCAGCCCTGGCTGGAGGTATGAACATCATGACATCGCCTCTCTGGTTCCAAAACCTTGCAGGTGCTTCATTCCTGAGTCAGACCGGAGCATGCAAGCCCTTTGATACCAAGGCAGATGGGCATTGTCGTGGAGAAGGTGTCGCGTGTGTCTTCCTGAAAAAGATGGCCAAGGGGATTGATGATGTGAGTGAGGTCTTTTCCGGTATGCTCCCTTATGCGGAACTCTGACCTTGTGTAATAGGGCGACACCATTATTGGATCAATTCGGAGTACAGCCGTGTATCAAAATGACAACTGCACCCCTATCTTTGTTCCAAACGCACCGTCGCTGTCGGATCTCTTTGGTGATGTCGTCCGAAGATCTGGGCTGTCTCCCAAAGGTATCACTTTGGTCGAAGCTCATGGGACCGGTACTCCCGTCGGCGGTATGGATATAAGGCCCCTTTAACGCAGTGCGTGAGATAGGCGGCGAGACTAACGATCGATGCAGACCCAGCAGAATGGGAGAGTATTCGCAAGACCTTGGGTGGAAGGTCTGTACGATCGGTCCCCATGCCGGTTGGCTCGGTCAAGGGATTGATAGGACACACGGAATGCACCTCTGGTGTGGTGGCCCTGATCAAAGTCCTCTTGCTGATTCATTACGGTATCGTTCCACCTCAGGCAAGCTTCCAGACCTTGAGTCCCGCATTGAGAGCTGCTGCGGATGATATGTTGGAGATTTGCACCAAGCAGATGCCATGGGATGTCGACTATCAGGCCGCGCTCATCAACAACTATGGGGCTTCCGGATCGAATGCGTCAATGATTGTCACTCAGCCACCCAAAGCGCGCGGCAGCGGTCCATTGTCTACTCCTGTCGACGGCGGGAAACATGCATTCTGGTTGACTGGTCTGGACGAAAGGAGTCTTCGAGATTATGCTCGCAGGCTGATCAGCTTTGTCGCATCTAGAAAGACTTCATCGCTTCATAGCTTGTCATTCAATGCTTACCGGCAGTCCAATCGAGCCCTGCCGCAAGGTCTCATTTTCTGCTCCAGTTCAATTGAAGAGCTACAGAGTCAATTGACCGGCTTCGCTAAGGGGGAGGGGAAGCTGACTGTCACGACGCGGAAGCCAACTCGCCCTGTGATACTCTGCTTCGGAGGCCAAATCTCTCGGTTTGTTGGTCTAGACAACGCAGTGTACGAATCCGTCGGTACGCTGCGCGCACACCTTGATCGCTGTGATGCGACTCTCGAGTCATTGGACCTTGATGGGCTATACCCCGCGATTTTCGAAAGGAGCCAGATTGATGACCCTGTCAAGCTTCAGACTATGCTCTTTGCTTTGCAATACTCGTGTGCTAAATGCTGGATTGACTGTGGCATTCAGCCGGCTGCTGTCGTTGGTCACAGCTTTGGAGAGCTTACTGCTCTTTGTATCGCCGGCGTGCTTACTCTCCGAGACTCGCTTAAAGTGGTGGCTGCGCGAGCTCAGCTTATCAAGAGCAGCTGGGGCCCTGACTCCGGTGCTATGATGGCAGTGGAGGGAAATCTGGCCGATGTCCAGGTGCTACTGAAGAATGCCGAAAAGGCATGCCCCGAGGAAACACCTGCTACTGTGGCCTGCTACAATGGGCCCACGGCATTCACTCTGGCTGGATCGACTAAAGCCATTGACGCCGTGGGTGAATGCATCTCTTCGGTTTCTGTTCGTGGAAAGAAGCTCTCCGTATCCAATGCATTCCACTCGACTCTCGTTGAGCCACTCAAAGTCCAGCTTGCAAAGCTAGCCGAGGGCATGATCTTTGGGGAGCCAAATATCCGGTGGGAGAGGGCCACTGAGAGCCATGCCTCTTCGAACATCGGGCCAGGGTTCTTTGCATCCCACATGCGCGATCCGGTCTATGCCAATCATGCCTTCTAGAGACTGCATCGAGAATTCCGCTCCGCAATCTGGCTGGAGGCCGGCTCGAACTCCACCATCACCAGAATGGCGAACAAAGCGCTCGGTTTCCCTGCCGAGTCCTACTTCGCCGACATCAACATCACTTCTGACTCTGGCTCCCAGATGCTTACGGAGAGCTTTGTGAATCTGTGGAAGGAGGGACTGGCCATTCCTCACTGGGCGCACCACTACACGCAGGCGCAGGCTTATTCGACATTGCTTCTCCCCCCGTATCAGTTCGAAAGGTCTCGCCATTAAGAAGCCACAAGCAGTCCAACAGGTCGAGCCGCCTTCCAAGACCCAAAACATATGTTGCATTGCGGTTACCGCATCCTCCGCCGGGGATGGTCGTGTCCCAGTTGAATGCCAGAGGCCGGCAGAGGAGCAGGGTCTCGAGCACAACACTGATGGCCCAGAGCCAGACAATCGTCATGGTGATGGCAACGCTTACCCGGAACGATCGCTTCGTGCCGAAGATGTTCAGATAGAAGACCATGATGGACGTCTTCACCAGGGACATGACGATGCCGTTTCATCTTTGATGCGGCAAGTGGACTTCTTTGCGAGGTCATCCTTGGCATTAACTATTCCAGGCTGCCCAAGTCTACGATGAGCAAGATGTTGACGAAGCTGACCGCTCCAGGTGAGAGGAGAGCACCTATTGACTCACCGGCGATCGCTGCATCGGTCACTGCACCACCTAGTCCACCGGTACAGGCACCAGTCAAGTCAATGCTGCAAGCCAAAGACTCGACCTCCGTTGCAGAGCCGAGCGCGGGCGGACGAAATAACTCAAAGGTCCCTGGCATTGTAGTTGAGGTACTTGCGGAGCTGTCCGGTGTGGAGCCTGAGGCGATCACGATGTCAACAAAACTTGCCGACATTGGAATAGACTCACTGGTTGGTATGGAGATGGTTCACGACTTGGAGTCCTGTTGTGAATGTTCGCTTGACATGGATGAGATGGCCGAGGTGGTCACCGTCAACGACGTGGTGCAATGCGTTCACAAGACACTTGGTATCGAAGGGGATTCTACAGCGCTGGAAAATGACGGAAATCCCACATCAGCTTCCAGTGGTACTCAAAGTCCACGGAGTGGTCCAGCTTCTGACACAAGCGTGTCCGATCTTGAACAGCTGCTTAGAAAAGAATCAGGAGGCGAACTGGAGCTCTCTGCTTCAGACGTGCTGGACGCTTTTGGAGAAGCAAAAAAACTGACCGATCAATTCATCACTGATTTCAATTGCGCGGGCTACATGGACAATATCAATCCGAAGCAGACACAACTATGCATCGCCCTTACTATCGAAGCCTTCGAGAAGCTTGGGTGCAACCTGCGGACGGCCAAGGCGGGCGAGACCTTGCATCGCATCAGCCATGCTCCACAGCATGGACGCTTGACGCAGTATCTCTACGACATGCTTGAGCACGAAGGGCGCCTGATTGACGTTAATGGCGGCAACATCGTGCGAACCGCTGTCTCCGTACCGTACAAATCGAGCAAGGAGATCCTAGCCAGCTTGGAGGCCGCATTCCCCGAGCACGTCTGTGCTAACCGTCTAGCCTTCCTCTGTGGCACACGTTTAGTAGAGGTGCTTGAAGGAAAACTCGAGGGGGTGAAGCTGATCTTTGGAACTGAAGAAGGCCGGCAGCTAGTGTCAAACCTATACGGCGACACTCAGCTGAACAAGATCTTCTATAAGCAAATGGAAGATATCTTGACTCGTGTGATCTCGCGTATCCCACGCAGCTCCGGCCCGCTGAAGATCCTTGAGATGGGCGCTGGTACTGGGGGAACGACGAAATATCTTGTACCACTCCTCGCAAACCTTGGAGCGCCCGTTGAATATACGTTCACCGATCTTGCACCCTCATTCGTTGCTGCTGCTCGTCGGCAATACAAGGCGTACCCTTTCATGAAGTTCCGCGCTCATGATATCGAGAAGGAGCCCGCGGAAGATCTCATCGGGACGCAGCATATCATCATCGCCAGTAACGCTGTTCACGCCACCCACAGCTTGACAGTTTCAGCAAACAACATGCGCAAGGCGCTCCGGCCGGATGGCTTCCTGATGATGCTGGAGATGACCCAGACTGTGCCATGGGTGGACATTATCTTCGGTCTCCTCGAGGGATGGTGGTTGTTTGACGACGGTCGTCAACATGCGATCTCTCCTGAGTCTCGATGGGAGAAGGACCTACAGTCAGTTGGCTACGGCCATGTAGACTGGACGGACGGCCACCTTCCAGAGAACAGGCTTCAGCGCATCATCATCGCCATGGCTTCTGGTCCGCAGTATGATCGCCTTCCCATTGGACCATTATAAGCTTCACGAATTCGCTGACCCAAATGTTGCTGCAGGTTTGGGCGGCTTCCTATTCCAGTGAAGCCGGTAACACAGGCACCTTCCATCACCACTGACAGAGCAGCCGCTGTAAAGGGTTATGTGGAGAAGTTCGCCTCCGGCTTTGATATGCAGCCGTCGGCATCCTCACAGGATGCTGCTGCCAAGGGAGCTCGTGCGCAGTGTGTCCTCGTGGCGGGGGCAACGGGAAGTTTGGGTGCACACCTGGTGATGGAGTTACGGGGCCGGTCCGACGTCGAGACAGTTATCTGTCTCAATCGCCTCAGTCGGGGCAACAGTTCGGAGCAGCGACAGCACAGATCGTTTGAGGAAAAGGGACTGAAGCTCGGCTCTGCTCAGCCCGCTAAGCTGCGCATCATTGAAACGGACACGTCAAAGCCTCGATTGGGCCTCAGTGCCGAGCAATATGAGGAGCTCACCAACATGGTGACTGCTATCGTACACAATGCGTGGCCCATGAGTGGCGCCCGACCACTTCGAGGCTTCGAAGGACAGTTTGCAGCGATGCGCAACCTGATCGATCTTGCGCACGACGCAGCCTACGTATCGCAGACCGTCACTTTCCAATTCATCTCCTCGATTGCGGTCGTCGGCCACTGTCTGCTCTGGAGCCACGAGCGCAATGTGCCGGAAGAACGTGTCGGCATTGAATCGACCCTCCCCAACGGATACGGGGACGCCAAGTACGTCTGTGAGCGCATGCTAGATGCCACCCTGCATAAATATCCCGAGCACTTCCGCACCATGAGCGTCCGTTTGGGTCAGGTAGCGGGTAGTAGCAAGACCGGCTACTGGAACTCGCTGGAGCATCTCAGCTTCTTGGTCAAGTCGTCCCAGACCCTCCGCGCATTGCCAGACTTCCAGGGTGAGCTGTCTTGGACTCCGGTCGATGCTGTTGCATCGACTCTGGCCGATCTGGTCTCCTACGCTGCCTCGGACTTCTCTGGCGCAAGCACGGTCTATCCGATCTACCACATCGACAATCCGGTCCGTCAGCCCTGGCAGGAGATGGTCCCCGTCCTAGCACGCGCCCTTGATATTCCACCGGCCAATGTACTCCCATTTCCGGAATGGGTGCGTCGCGTACGACGCTTTCCTGGGACGGTATAGAAGGACAATCCCGCGTTCAAGCTCATTGACTTCCTGGATGACAACTTCGTGCGTATGTCCTGCGGTGGACTGCTGCTAGACACCCGCCATACGCAGCAGCACTCACCCACGCTTGCGGCGCTAGGGCCCGTAAGCAACGAGGTTGCTAAAGGCTACATCCGGTACTGGAAAACGACTGGCTTCCTCGCTGGTTAACACTGGGCTTTCAATGTCAGGAATTTTGTTGTTTCATGTTGACCTCATCTGTACATATGCCAGTCAAAATGACCATTGCGCTACCAAAAGTGCCAAAGCATGTAGCAGTAAGTTAGTCGTAAAATCAGGGTACTCAGATTGTAAAATAACGTCATATGCCTGGAATCGTCTGGGTGAGGGATTTGTCTGGCCAGTGACGGTGCAAGAATTCTAAATGGCTTTCAGCGTCTTACAGAGGATATCGGCAGAGTACGTACTAGCATTTGGTTTAATGCACACACTATGTGCTGAGTATATTATTCATAACAACATTACAGCATTGACAGGGCATTAAGTAGAGAAGGGGAATATTCCACACGAGGATCCGGCTACCAAGCACCGGGTATTAGATCCTGTACAAGGTCGATTCCCACATGACACGTACTTACCCAAAAGTCGGGCTTCATCTTAAGCTTTACGATCCCGAAGGCCTCTTAAGGCAAGTCCGTCCGGTTCAGCCCGAGATTTTCTTGGTCCTTCATCTCCATTGCCAAGAGTGAGCTGAGGGTGGCCCTGACCTCGCCGTGTCGAGTTTGCTCGGGCAGCAAGGATGCCGGACTGATAAAACTAGAGACGTGTCGGTTATCCCCGAGAATCCATGAGTATATTCCGAGTCCGTCAATTATGGGCGTACTATTGGACGTGGAGGCAACGAGGTGGGGATTTGCGCTCTATCGCGGGTCTTGGGTTCATCTCCAGGGGGCGACTTGGATCCTACTGCCTAATTCGTGACCACTTGAGCGGGTTTCCTTTCGTCCGGAGCTGTCCCTTCTTTGTCATGTGTGTGAACGTTTCGTTCTTCTAGAGTGTTGAGCTTATCCTTCATCTGGGTAGCAATGTCGGGGCCTCGAGAATATCAAGTAGGAGGTGTAGGCTTAGATATGACACCGTTAGATCTTGTGATACACGCGTGTTCCACTTGGATCATTTGCATGTCCCTCTTGGCTTCGCGCGGCTTTGCCTACCCCCCAAGATTCCGTTTGATGCTGGATACCTTCGGGAAAATCATGGAGAAGGATTTCCAGACCTTTAGGGCTGTTTCGCGCAGGAGACCTAGAGGGGGAGCTAGCTTCACTCTGTCCCGGAGATTGCCTCGCAAATGAGGTTTCCGACTCTGTGGTAACTTTGTGTTCAACGGGTTAAGCTGTTTGGGCGCATCCAAAGGCCTTCCTAAATACTTGAAGATGATGAATGCCCCTCTGTCTGGTATTGGGTTCTACTCAAGGTATAATGCATTGTAAACAAAGATCTACAGCACATGAGGGTGCGGCAAAGGATAGTGAAATAAAGTAGTCAAAATGGTCAAAGCATTGGCACCGTATACTGGTAGTCGCCTGTTGGCAGCTGGATTTAGTGGTTCAGGAAAGTTGCGCGGGTTGTGCTCTGCCTGTCTAAATATATCCAACCAGCAGCTCACACTCAAACCAATGCTGAATCTCTTTGCAAACCCTGCCATGGCGGTCGTACTGTGGGCGCCGACCCCGCCGGTGAAAGGGATACCACTGGTCACAGCGCAGAAGTACGGCAGTTCTGACATCAGCGGGGAATTCAATTATTAAGATTACTTTGGAGCAACTGGCTATCTAGGATAAGGGTAGGTAATTGCTGTGCAGGTTTCTATTAATTGGCAGGTAAATCTCACTGGTCCTTTGCAGGGTTGATAAAGATAAATTCACTCCCGAGGTTAGCTCAAAAGACAGGATATGGATGTGGTGGAAGTAATAGAAGCCAACTGGTCATAGAAGATAATAAATTATCGGAAAAACTACGGCTAAGCCAAAAAGGCGTCATGACTACCTAGTTGGTCTTAAACAGGCATATTTCCAAGCTGACACTAGATATCTAGATAGACGGCCTACCGGCCACCCAATAGGAGCTAGCTAAATACGGTCGCGCCTCACGCTTCCGAATAAGGATCATCATCTCTTCCCTGAAGGCACCTCTTACAGGATGGGATGGGATGAGTTGGGCATTCCTCTCCAGTTCACTGGTTGATTCTTCTATCTTTTGACTCTGACTCAACAGGCAACAGAAGGCTGGGGATTACTTTCAATTATATTCAATACTATTATTATTCTCATATCATATATTCTAATAATCTATCACCAACCAGCCTAATCCGCCACTAAATCAATCCGAGAGAACCAACACGATATCCAAAAATCTGTGGAACCAACGGGGCAAGGCAGCAGAAATACACACTGTGCCACCTTTGACTTTAACTGCTCTCTTTCTCTTTCTTCTCTCTTTCTCTTTCTTCTCTCTTTCTCTCGAGTCATCGCCTTCGCGCCTCTCTCTCTCTTGGCCCTAATCACTGCCGCGCTGATCAGCCAGCCTCCCCCTCGGCCATCGGCTGGTTTCCCTCCAGCCAATATCGACATGGGACCAGTACCGTTCCAAATCCTCTCGGACTTGCACCTCGAAACTCACCCTTCGTATACTGATTTCAATTTTCCTCAAACCGCGCCTCACCTTGCTCTCCTTGGGGATATTGGCCACATCGCCAACGACGCCTTCTTCACATTCCTAGAATCCCAACTCGAACGGTACTCGCTGGTCGTCTACCTCCTAGGAAACCATGACCCATATCACCTCTCCTTCAAAATCGCAAAGACAAAGATCCTTAGTTTCAAAACCCGAACGAATAAACGATCATTCTTGGGCAAATTCATCTTCCTAGATCAAACCCGCTACGACCTCTCCCCATCTCTAACAATCCTCGGCTGCACGCTCTTCTCCCACATCACCCCATCCCAAGAACTCGCCGTCGAATCAAGGCTAGTTGACTTTAAGGATATTCTCAAATGGACAGTCGACACCCACAACGCTGCCCACGACTCAGATCTAGCCTGGCTGAATACCCAGGTATCGAAGATATCTGCAACAGAGCCGGGTAGAAAGATCGTTGTCTTCACGCACCACAGTCCCACGATAGACGCCCGGTGCTCCGATCCAAAACATGTCGGGAGTGAGGTTTCGTCCGGCTTTGCGACGGACTTGAGTAAGGAGCTTTGTTGGACGAGTGACCGCGTTGTGGGGTGGGGGTTTGGACATACGCATTTTAATTGCGTTGTTGAGCTTCCTGGGAGGTTGATTGCTTCCAATCAGAGGGGGTATAGGTTTATTCTTGCGGACGGGTTTGAGGCTGGGAGGGTTT
Organism: Aspergillus undulatus; assembly: GCF_047715775.1. NCBI lineage: Eukaryota > Fungi > Ascomycota > Eurotiomycetes > Eurotiales > Aspergillaceae > Aspergillus > Aspergillus undulatus. The sequence goes on from NW_027396644.1 coordinate 214,722, forward strand.
TTTGGTTTGGGTAGCCTTTCTTGTTTATATGCTTGTATGGGGTTTGTATAAGTAGGTAGGTAATAATGTCTCGCTCTTCCCCATGTTTATCTTGTGGTTAAGTCTAGCACCGATGTTGAAGTGAGCTAAACCTAGCTTATCAGACCTGTAATAGAAAATATTACCAGTTCATCCATTCACAAACCCTAAGTCCTGATTACCTTATAAATCTCCATCATCCCACGCTCTCCTCACCCACAGCTCCGTAACTTGCTAGATACAAATTCCAAATCTGACTGGTAGGCATTCACCCAAATCAGTCCTCCCACCCAACCCCGAGCCCATCCCCGAACCCATCCATCAATCAAGGCGCCTGACGATCCGGCGGGTAGATGGATTGGTAAGTGGGCGGATGAGGTTAGGGTTGGATGGATTAAGACTGGAGGGACACGATGGGTGTTAGTGAGGATTGGTTGATGCAGGGCTAAACGTAGAGGTTAGATGTTAGCACTACTCGGCTTGGTCGTCTTATATAGGGGATTGAGGGCACAAACAGCGACGATGATGGATCGATTGTAGGGCAGTAGTAAGTGCATTCGTTGTTCGCGTCCGGCTGGATTAGACTGCCCTTATATATTACCCGGACGAGACTCTCAGCCTTTGAGGCGTAGCCATTCGTGAGGTCTTGGCACGAGCCCCAGAGTATTATACCAATGTAGACGCTACGCCTCAGATACAGCGGTACCGGATCACCTATATCCCGCTTCTTTTGATTCTTGGACTTTCCAGCGTCGTTGCAGCGGCAGCGCTCACTGCCGGTATGGCATTCAACTCCAGGAACACTCGGGGTGCTCAGTCCGCGCCTCAAATCGACGGTTCGCCTAGTGTCTATGGCCTGCAGGGATCATCATAAATAGCGGCCGCAACAATGATGAATGGGTCTGAACTAGGAAAGTGGGCGCTCAAGTTCCACGTCCGGTATGTTGAGGCGGCTGAGGAGGATTACGTGTTTGTACGATTGAGCCGTACAACTGAGGCGGAAAACAGACGGAGTGATAGTTATGAATCATCAAGCGCCAGTAACGGTATGTAGTCCCTCTTTCCGGAGCCGGATGCATCTTCGAGAAGCAAGATCTGGAGGCGATGTGCAGGTCGTTGGAATTCGGATGTGGCACTGGGAGTTGAGTTGTAGCAATGTTTGTTGAACTCTTGACCTTTCTTGTCTTTTGAAAGAAGTAAACAATATGGATGGAGGCCATTAAAATAATTTGACTACACAGATAGCAACGCCCTAGTTCTCATGTGTGTCTGCTAAAATGAGGTTTATACACAATCTTTGTGCTGGTAATATCCTACAAACCACCTACCTATAGCTTGTAAACCACAGTGTATCGAGCATTCCCATCGACGTAGCAAAGATGCTTCCGGTAGGTATTGAATCAGGTGGGCGGTTTTTACAGTCAACAAGGGGACATAAACTGGAGCTGCTCATGGATGTCGCTAGCCCTTTTTTCGTGAGCCCTACAATCCCAATAGCCCACCGAAAAGCGCCGTCGAAACCTGCCTAGAGCGGTTTCTGATAGCTTGTGGAGAATTACTATTCGTTGGCACAGGGGCCTGGTCTTGGTTCTCCCTGTAGATGCTCTACGGATTAGCGTGGCGTTAAGAACCGAGTTGATGTCGTCACAGATCTGTTCCACATTATCGATATTGGCTGATGTGACGCGGCATCTGCAGAGCTGTCTGGTAGCAGCTGATCCTTCCTCCATGTTTGATTATCGAAAAAGTGTATCTGACAATTCGATTCAAACTGTGACAAGAGCGCTTCCATGGACGAGTCGTGGATTGGACCAATGCTCTTCAGCTCCACGTCGTGCCGGGTCCCATACATATTCCCTCTGCGTCGGGCCCCATCCCATTGATAACATTCTGTAAATACGCCTGAATTTCCTCTGGTGTGTCCTTCGGGATGATAACAGGGTTAACAAGAACCTTGACCAGCAATATAATCAGGCAGAGACTTCAGGGCGCTATGTATATCCGCTCCACCAAGCGAGGTAATGAAAACCAGATCCGAGTACTTGACAGCAAAGTCCACGCCAGCAGGAGATCCGGTGGCATTAACAAGAACCGGCCGCCCGTACAGCGGTTTCAGGGTAACCCAAACATCCTCCAGCTTCCAGGGCGACACACGTCCTTCATACGCGATGTTCTCCGTCTTACGCCAGAGATTATCCACGACGTCGAAGAGCTCCCCGACCATTGAGTACCGCGTATGCGTGCTCAGCGCGTTTCCACCCGAACATCTGGTGCTCGATTGCGCGGTGGCCTGTCGCCACGTTGATCCCCCATCGGCCTTTCGAGATGTGACCTAGCGTTGCACCATATTTGGCGATGTGAAGCGGGTGGAGGGAGTCGTATAAAACATAGATTGCTGAAATCGGGAGAATCTTGCTCGTCGTGGCGGCCATTACGCTGAGCGGGCAATGAAGACGTCTAGTGAAACTTCGCCGTCGTAACCGCCTTTGGGGAGCCATTGTATGCGACTGAATGCGATGTCGAACCCGGCTGCTTCTGCCTTGCGCACGAGTTTGAGGCTGTAGTCGAATTCCCAGGTATTGGTCGTTTGGTAACTAGCCAACTTTCTGTCTTGCAGGTCAAGAAAGACGCCTAGTATTAGTGGTTATCGCTCTGCGAGATACTGAGAGGACCTCCTATAACAACAACCTGAGACAGGAAGCTTCATATCATCTTTCAGCCTTGGAGTTAGCTTGTCCACATGCTTTATTTGCAGCATCTACTAGTACAGGCCGGCTCAATAGGACGGTTGGCGGAAGAAGCATGGCCAGGGAAATATAACCATTAAAGACGATAATAACGCGCGAGGTATCCGGTCAGCAGATCTGACTTAGGGCACTTCTCTTACCTTCCGCAGAGATCAATCCGCTTTTCACTTCCCGATGGGATACATACTGCGCGTCGCCCGAGAATGACATCTAGAGTTTGACACTGGATTTCCAAGACTGCTTTGCTGCACAATTGACCGGCAGGAGTCGGGTAGGCCGTCAATAAGAGGTTGGCTTGACTAAGGATACTGCCTCTAGGGTGGTACCTTTGATTCATCTGACTGCCTCTATCACAGGGGAAAAAAAAGTCAGGCGTGATTCCCTGTTACGCAGGCCCCAAATTCATCGTAGTAAGAGTAAGATAACTAGGGACTGGATCCCGTTGCTCAGACAGGTGGTTCGTGGTATAGCACCACAAACAACAGACTACTTGTACTTCACCATACTTAATCCCGACAGTTCAGCCGTTCCATTGGGATACTAAGTTCACCCGGACAATGATCAGCACAACACGTAAGGCTGGCTGCTGCATACGAATGCAATAACATTGAAGGCTGCGGGCTGTATCTTGTTTCATACCTCCCGGGTTTCAGCACGCGTTAACCCCATCGACCGTCTAGGGCAAGCAAATCGAGGGGCACCGATACCTGTATGATAAACCGAGGGATAGCAGTGATCTGGATCGGATCAGAGCACACATAGTCGTGGAGCAAGCACCGGGTATCTTCCCGCAGAGTAATGGGCTCGCATTGGCTAGCGACGAGAAATTCAGATCTATCAGGGGCCAGCCTCTTGCTTCGAAGAGTACTAAATGGAGCTAAAGGATAAACTGACCTCAAGGTTGATATAGGCTTTTTGAATAACTAAAAGCATCATTTGTGTTGTGGTAACAAGAATAGCAATAGTAAATTTTCCCACTCTCGGTTGCATTATAGACTCAAGGAAGTACGTAGGTAGACACATACCCCCCTACCTGCTAGGTGCGCATTAGCCCATACATCATATAGCCCTCGATTAAATTTTACATTTATACACCAGACACAAGAGACTTTGTTATCTTATTTACATAATAGTGCAATTTATACGTAAATATGTACTCCTAATGTTCCTTTTCCAATCTCAACCGCAACGGCCTCCTCGACCACACCAGTAAGATGAAATTTATATGGTTCTATATCAGCACGGTTCTTCCTGGCCTTCCAATCCTTCCACAATGCCTCATTGGGCCTGCCAGCCCCATCGGGATTATACCTTACTTGTCAACACTTGGATGTCCTGAGGCTCTGTATTCACTTGCCACTCATAACCCCCCACTCCCCCTCGGCCCAGGTACTCTTCACAATAAATTTCTGAATCTTCCACACTCCACCCTCTTCAGATCCCTCCTTGATCAAATCACAATAATAAAAATTCCCAGCCATAAGTCTCTCCTCAACTGTCCCAACTTCCTTCCCACTCCCCAGTCCCTCCCCCTCCCGAAAATGCTGCGACAGCGACGACGCAGTCAAGGCCGCCTTCTCCCCATCACCATCCGCATCACCATCTTTCGAGGGGTAAATATGAACCCTAACATTAGTAACAAAATGCATTGTGTTCAATCTCCCCACTCTATCGAAGCAGTCCCTGTGGATGGCGGGTAGACCTTCGCAGACGCGCCCGTTTAGGTCGAAAGTTGCGTCTTCCGTTAGGGAAGAGTGCAGCAGGGCGCTGTCGTTTGTGTCGAAGGCGAGTACGGCGCGGTACAGCGTGTCTGTTATGGAGGACCGGGGGTCCAGCGGTGGGGTGAGGGTGTGTGGAAGTACAGGGACAGTGGTGGTAGAGGTGGACATGTTGATGTTGATAATGATGTTGTGCTCGCGTATATCGATGGGTAGGGTAGGGTATGGCTGGGAGCATACCAAGCGGACGCGATGAGAAGCTTGGATTGGTAGGGTGCTTGTGCCTAAGTATATTATCTTCTCTTAAGTACCTAATAATACAGGTAAGTATATATCAGCTCTCGGTGGGTCGAGTTAACGCCGGTTATCTCCATCCTCGGACTTAGGGCTGCCTCGACTTTACATCCGACACGGTACTGTTGCCTGCCCAGTGTATACTTTTCAGAATAAATTCCAGACGGTAGTAGGTTATCAATAGGGGGCCAAGGGGGCCACGAGTCTAAGATGTCTTGCGCGGTTATCTTATACGCGCGTGCGGAGCTGGATAGAGCTAACAGCGCGTCAGGTCGAATTTGCGTGGTGAGATACACAAAACGCACGCAGGGGAGAGAAAGGTCAGAAGGCTACTAAATGCTACAGTGCATTCCAATCACCCCCTCCCTCGAGAGTGTCAAGGCTTGAAGTGCGGTGAGGTCTAACACAAAACATATCAGGCAATACTTAGGCGTCTATAACTTGGTCTAGGAGTATTCTGGACGAAATCGACTGTTGTTGTTGGAGACTGAGAGTGCGAGAATGGGCAGAAAATATACATAACGTACACGCGAACCAAAGAATTGTAACTATAAATCTGGGTTATAAACGCCAAAAGTCGATTCAGTGCTATAGCACTTTGGGTATAACCACCTCTTTCAAGTCCGTCAGATCTGAGGCGAGGGTAAAGGACCTACCTATAGCGACGAGCCCTAACCTCGGTCGTGTGGCGTGGGCAAATGGAAAGGTTTTACAGTTACACCACCGACGCCGGCATACGAAGCTGTCAAGTCTTGTTCAGCATCGTAGGGTTTTCTGGGCTTTAACTGTTCTCCATGCTGATCGAGTCTGCCATATCGCTACAGTATGGGGTTTTGTTTTTTTTTTGTGTTACTATGGCAGACAAGCCACATTTCAGACCAACCGACCTAAAAACAGGAACAAGGCTTTACCAGAAGCAGAGTAGCGGGAATATCAATAAATTATCTAGAGATAGCGGGACTATTACTAGGTTATACACAGGTCATCTACTCATCAGAGTCCAGAGCAAAGCGCTCCAGGAAGCGGAACACCGTGAGACCCTCGGTGATGTCGTCGACAAGGGCAGTGTTGACGCTCATGGCGGTGTAGACACCCTCACCGTCCTGGGCGATGCCGGCGTTCTCGAGGGCAGTAGAGCCAGTTCCGATCGCAGCGACGGGCTTGCCGAAGCGGAAGGCGTCGAGGAGGATCTCGAGGGGACGGCCGGCAGGGTAGAGGGTAGAGGTACCGGTTGTGGCAGACTTGGCGCCAAAGAGGTCTTCCGCGCCGGCGGCGACGATGACGGCGTCGAACTGAGTGGCGTCGGAGGCAGAGTAGGTCTGGTTGACGCCCTCGGCGAATCGCTCGGCGACGACGATGACGTCGACTCCATCATCGGAGAGCTCGGCAGAGAGAGCAGTAGCGGCGCTGAAGGATTCCTGGGAGTTGACAGAACCAAGGACACCGATCTTCAGTCCAGCGAGTCTCTGAAGTCTGTGGCCGAAAGCACCAATGTTGACGGTGGTGTTGTCGTGGTAGTAGGTGTTGTCGGGCTCAGGAGCATCAACACCGATGGCGCTGGCCACACGAGTGGCAAGGTCGTTTGAGATACGGTTGAGCTGGATGATGACGTTTTTCTTGACGACATCACTCTTGACGTTGGCGTTCTCGAAGCGCATGGCGTTGACAACGAACTGCTTCTCAGCGGGGACGAGGGAGTTCCAGAAGAGACGGGGCTGAGACCAGACGTCGTCAAAGGTAGAACTCAGAGCGCGGACGAGGTTACCGCTGGCCTTGCGGTCAGGAGCAGTAAAGAAGCCCTGTCCGACGGTCTGGTTGGCCTGCTTGGGAAAGGCGCCATTGAGGGTGTTGGGACTGTAGGCGTTAGGGTTGAGCGGGATGAACATCTGGCCGGCACCGTCACGGTTGTTGTTGTGCACAGGAACGCGAGGCTGGTTGATGGGTAGTTGCTCAAAGTTAGGGCCACCGTTGCGGTTGAGCTGGGTGTCGAGGTAGGAGAAGAGACGGCCTTGGAGGAGGGGGTCCTCGGTGAAGTCGACACCACGGACGATGTGACCGGGTTGGAACTAAAAAAAAGTCAGAAGGGCCTCAAAGAAAGAGGGAAAATGGCATACCATGACCTGCTCAGTCTCGGCAAAATAGTTGCGAGGGTTGCGGTTGAGAGTGAACTTTCCAATGGGGGTCAAAGGAACCAGCTCCTCAGGGACAATCTTGGTGGGGTCGAGGAGGTCGAAGCCAAAGCGAGTCTGATCCTCCTCTTCCATGATTTGAACAGAGAGCTATACCAAAAGTAAGTCATTGAATACCGTAAAATGGTTAAAGCACGTACCTCCCACTCGGGGAAACGGCCGGCGTCAATGGACTCGAACAGGTCCTGGCGCAAAAAGTCCGGGTTCTTGCCCGAAATCTGCTGAGCTTCTTCCCAGACGACACTGGCCTTACCCTGGAGAGTCTTCCAGTGGAACTTGACCAGCTTGGTAGAACCATTGTCAGTAACAAGACGGTAGGTGTGCACACCGAAACCATCGACGTGGCGGAACGAGCGCGGGATACCGTGACCAGCCATGGCCCAGAGCAGGGTGTGCAAGCTGCTAGGCTGCTGGCTGAAGAAGTCCCAGGCGGCATCGTGGGCAGTGGCGGCTTGAGGGATCTCATTGTCACCCTTGGGCTTGACAGCGTGGATCAGATCGGGGAAACGAATGGCGTCCTGGATAAAGAAGACGGGGATGTTGTTGCCGACAATGTCGAAGTTGCCCTCGTCGGTGTAGAAACGGAGCGCAAAACCGTGGACGTCACGGGCAAGATCGGAACTGCCGCGACTGCCAGCGACGGTCGAGAAACGCACAAAGACGGGGGTTTCCTTGCCCTTGCTGGACAGGAAGGAGGCGCCGGTGATGTTGGACCAGTCGGCGTACGAAGTGAAGACTCCATGCGCTCCTGCTCCACGGGCGTGGACGGCGCGTTCGGGGACCTGGGTAGTCAACAACTGTCCTGTTTGCAGAGAAGAGACACAAACTCACCCGCTCATGATCGAATCGTTGGATCTTCTGGCGGAAGATAAAATCTTCAAGCAGCGTCGAACCCCGCTCACCAGCCTTGAGACTGTTCTGGTCCTCAATGGGCCCGCCCACGTCGGAAGTCAAGTAGACGTCCGAGTCGTCGTAGTAGTAACCCGAGAGAAACGCCTCGGTAGCCTCCGTCGCATCGGGGTTGACATCGCGGCGCTCGAGCTCGCCAGTCATGTACGGACAGGCGGCATTAGCGACGCCGATGAGGCCGACAAGGCCAAGAGTGGCAGCGCGCATGCTGTGGGGGGGTAAAGATAAAGAAAAATACAAGGTAAGAATGTCAGGGAGAGGAATTCCCGAGGAGAGCTTGCATTCCCAAAGTCAAGCTCGCGACTGCAGGAGATCGTCGAGACCTATTTATACACGACGAGGCGATCGCCCAGGCTCGGGCTGCAGGAACAGTCCACCCAGTAACTACCTCCAGTATAACTAAGAATAGGCCCACAACAAGCAAGCACGGCGGGCAGCTTAAATCAGCAGCAAGGTCTGGAAGGCGCGCACGAATTGAAACGCCCTTCTCCATCAATCTCCACGATTGCACCCGCAGACGTCACAGGGCTAAAGAGTGAAATGCTCGGGGCGATGTCTGCGTACGGTTTAAGCAGACGGGCGCCGAGCAGGCGATCCTCTTGGCCATCGGTAATTATGGGCTGATGAGTGGCCGAGCCTTCGAAAGGGATAAGAATGCAGTGTAGAAGAGCGCGAGTCTCGGCCGCAGTGCTTGGTAATGAGCCCTCTTGATGGGCTCTCTCGCTCTCCACCGCCGTTGGGCCTCACCTTGGCGCGGAATCAGGAGACGCAATGGGTGCTGCGGTGCAAGGGCTTGGTCAAAAGACTATTGGTGTGACGGGCGTGATTGTGTGACGATATCGAGCGGGCAAGCAAGCTGATCTTGGTGATTTGCTGACCAGCCGCGACTGTGGAGAGCAACAGCTGTTGCTAATTGCTAGCAGTCGCGATGGCCAGGAATTAGGGCCTCGGCCACATTGGAGTCCGGTAGTGAGCGAGACTGAGTCCAGCCCCCGTCGCTGACCTCATCAGACTTCCACGACTCAAGCGAAATGACAGGACAGATCGGCAGGAGGCCGCGCTGTCTGCGAGGAGCGGGGGATTAATGCTAATGTGAGCAGTCGGAATTCAAAACGATCGACTGGGGACTCAATCTGCGTGCGACCGGCACGCTGGGACACTGCGAGCTTGGAGGGCCTGTGACGCGCGGATTAATCTGGGCGATACAGATGCACTGGGGAAGCTGTCCTGGAATTATTAGCAAGCAGCCCGTTTACTGATTCGAGCGATGGAGCCTGCTGAGAAAGTGGTGCGAATCGTTGGCCCGTGTCGATCGCAGGATGATTAGCATTCGCCCACTCTTATACGCCACAGCACAATGACATTCTATGTACTCCGTACAGTAGCTAGACTACGTAGAGTATGAAGATATCCTATATCCCTATATATTTCGAGAACAGAATAGCATACACTTGTATACTCAGAGAATCGGCACTGGCTTGATGCGCCGCTGCGCTCTGCCCGAATTAGGCCCGAGGATGGCCCATTCGGCAACGGTCGCGCCCACATCTCCCGGCGCGCCCTCGCTCTGCGCCAGGGCCTGGTTCCCTGAGATTACTAACGTCGCATATCGCCCAACCCGCACGTGCTCGTCCAGGCGAATCGTCGTTGTATTTCCAATCGGAATCTTGATCTCGTTCAGATCCGCCGCTTCTGGGTCGTACGGTTCCGATAACTCGATTTGTCTGAGGCTCGCCACAATCCGCGCATTCGGTCCAGGGGAGGCCGCCGCAGACACAGGGTCCTGCAGGGGGCTGTCGTGGAAAATCACTGTCGCATTAACTGGCGGTGCCTGAGCCCATTCAAAGTGGAATCCAGATGCCACTGTGAGCGACCGGTCCATCGTCACGCCCACGTTGATCGTCACCGAGCTTGCATTGGACGAGGTCGGCTGCCAGCGTGTCGACGTCGCGCCGTCTACTACAGAGATTGGGAATTGGCCTTGCTCAAAGTCGTCGGTTGAAAACACTGGACTGCACTGGATCAAATTGTCCTCGATCGTGTTGACCGTGCCAATCTGTCGGTTGGGAACGCTAAGGGGCCCTTGGACGGGAAGGCGGTGCAACGTCGCGTTATCAGCGAGACCGACATAGACAGGGATGGAGGCATTGGCAAAGCGGCGATCAGCTGTCTCCAGCGGTGCAGTTTGCGCCCGCTGTAACACGGTGTGCGTGTAGTTGGATTGGGCGGAGATGGGCCATCCACGCCAGTAGAAGGTTCGATACTTTACGTACGGAAGCTGCGGTGGGAGGTTCGGCTCAATGTGGATTGCATCGTCAGGAAGCAGCCGGAGGCCAAGGTATCCGAAGAGAACGACCTGATTCGCACCACCATGGCCAGTCAAGAACGGGTAGGCAGGATGCGTGCCACCATTGATGCTCGCATTGTCTAGCATCTGCTCGGAGAGTTGGAAGAACGGTGCCCGTGCATATGGGGCATACGAGTATTGATGGTAAGTATAGGCTGAACATCCGGAAGGTGAAACAGCGCCCGCCACAATGGAGAAAATGGCCCAGGTCATCGCAGGCCCGTCGGCAGACTGTCGGTTGGCATAATAGTCCAGATCAGTCAGTGCGGTGTCAGTTGTGTAGTTGTCGTAGACAAGGGGGTATGTGATGAGGACAATATCGGCCTGCTTGACTGCTGCCGTCCCGTTCATTGTGGTGTACTCTAGCGTCACTCCATTCTCCCTGAGCGTCAGGACGTTGTCCGATATATCGGCCCAAGTCTCGTTCTGCTCGACGCCAAATCGCTCGCGGAACATATTAGCGTACTGGAGGGTCTCTGAGATCATCGACATGGTAAAACCTCCGGCATCAATGTGGTTCGCATACTCGTCCTGCGACGATTAGAACAGAACAGAAGCGCCAAGGGTGTTCTTACAGGATCCGTCATATTTGTCAACGTCCAATAACTTCCATTGCGCTCCACAATGTTGCCATACAACGTCGCGATGGAATCATAGATTGGGAAATGTTTGTCTCGGAAGGTATCGGTGTCACCGCTAGTCACCCATTGGTATATCAAAGACAGTCCAATGTCGCCATTGAGATGGTACTGGTAGTCCCAGCAGGCGCCGGTTCCCGTACAGTTGCCAAAACGACCGCTTGTCCATGGGTAAATCGCAGCCGACGGTTCTATATAGGTTGCGTTCTTCGAGCCCGTGTAGGTAGTCTCAATATTTTTCTGTGCTTGTGGGTACATGTTCGTTCGGAAATTTGTCACGGCCTGGGCCGCCTCTGGATGAGAAGCGACTAGTCCAGGCTGCATCCAAACATCGGCGTCCCAAAAGATCATGCCTGCATATGAATCAGACACCAAGCCCCCGACTGAAAGGCTGTTCACATTTAGAGCTGCGTTCTTCGCTAGGCGGATGGCGTTTTGCCCAACTGTATTCTGAAGCAGATAATATGTATTGGCGACAGCGATGATTGCTGAGTTGATGATGTTGTCATCATCTGGGAGCCTACCTGTCACCGGGTTGACGAAGCGATCGACCGAGTCATCGTGCAGGATCTTTGCCCATTCCTCGACATGAGATTGTAATGAACTGCGATACCCAGAGACTAGTGCCTCAGATACCGCTTGTTTCGCTGTCGCCTGTGGATCCGAGAATGCGTCCGTAGACGCAGCACCAACGAACTTGGTGATTCGAACTTTCTCGTTGGAGGAAAATTTGACATCTAACGCCTGCGCAATAGACGACTCGTTCGTGCTCACATAGGACTTGCCAGTTACAAGCCTGCGTGAAGACAAATCAACGTGCTTGGAGCCGGTGATGTTTGCATAAAAATAAGCAGAAACATCCGGGATGCCCCATGGCCGCACAGCCGAGAATATTGCGCCACTGTCTTCCCCGGAATCCACAAAATCCGTGCGCACCGCCGAGTATCCATCCAGAACATTCACGATTGTCGCCTCGGCGTCCTGTGAAGGTGTTATTTCCATATCCACAACAGCATGATTCACGTTGAGCTTGTTTGCGAACAGGCGATAAGTGATTGCGTACGAGCCCTTGTCGCCAGCTGGAGTCCAGGTATACGACCACGACAAAACACCCGCTTTGAAGTCGTAGCTGGACTGGAAGCCACTGAGGACTTGGTTGTCAACCGTAGAGTCTAGGTAGTCCTCGTCCCCAAGGTCGAGAATAAGGCCACTCCAATGGGGCACACCGCTGATGACACTTTCACCTCCATACTGATTCATCCACGGAAAGTTGGAGCCGTTCGTTTCCGCCTGAAGGTCATAGAATCCAGAAATTGTGGCGAAAGACTGCCGTCGAGAATACAGTGGCCAGCCGTTGATCACATCATCCGCGACTGGCAGGTCAAGTTCGAAGAATGGACCAACGCTAGACACACTAATCCCAATATAACCGTTTGCGACTGAGCCGCGCGATTGATAATGGCCTTGATCGAGGGAATTAGTAGTCAGTATCCATTGATCTTCATCCCACGTTACGCCGGAGAACATGGTCTGGTAGGTATTGTTGGAATGCTGGAACCTATGCTCGCCATCATGATGCTTCAAGGTATTCGAGACGCGTGCATTGAATTGACTCGGCAAGCTGCTCCCGCTAGGAATTTGGAGCAATAGAGATAACCATGTGGATATCGACTAGCAAAGATATATTTTAGCAGCCATGCCTGACCTGTTAGTAGCGGTGCCTACCTTGCGGCGCATGATGCGACAATTTCCGGAAGCCGGGGAAGGAATTATACCAGATTACTTCCAGACAGAGGATTTGTAAATGATAAATATTTTTCGCATGGTAACCAAGAACCGGCAGGTTCCATCGCATCGCCATGACCGCATCCAAGATCAGCAAGCAAGAAGAAGATCTTACGGCGCTGACGGATGCCCAGACCCCAGATCCCCGCAAAGCCTGGAGACGCCGGAGGGCCAATGCGACCTCAGAAGGCTCGCCCGCCATTGACGATTTGGCTTGCTCTGGACCATTCTTTGGCAGCGGGGTAGCTTCAGCCAGTCATGATTGGTTATGGAATTCAGATGCCGGCCACGCGGGACTCCTTGTTCATCCTAATTTGAACCGCCGCTGACGTTGCAGTTGTCCCTGCTGAACCTGAACTGCTGGTGTTTGTCTGGAATTCGGGGGCACCGCCAACGAAAGGTTGCGCTGGGAGTGGATGAAGTGGAGGCTCGTGGAAAAGACTAGAAGCACAGTGTTCCACAATTAGCCCGGTAATTCAGCGAGCAGTCGGACAGATGCCGAGTTCTCCAGGATTGGCCTCCGCACTGACTCCGCGAAGCTCGGACATTGGATCGTCAAACCCGGAGACGAACAACTCACCTCTTTTGTGGTCTGGAACAGTAGGCCGGTGAAGATGGCCAGATCATGAGGAATTGGCCGTCCCTGACATCGTGACCATTCTGATCACGGGTCGAAGTGGAAAAGCTAATTGCTGACCGGTAAAGCAGCGGAATTGACGCAAGGGAACTCTATGGAGGCGAAGGATGGAGAGTTGAAGCTGAAGAGGTGAATACTCGAGAGAGAACTGAACAGCTGAGATGAGCGGATCAGGAAAGCGCGGGGCGGCCTCAGGCAGAATCACCCACGGTCGCTGAAACAAAACACCAACACCAATAACAATATCTACCTACTTGTCAACTCTTCTCGGCCGCATCTATCGACTATGAAGTACACGCACTTAGTCTGTCCTGAACCATTCTACTGTTCTTCTGTTCCTGCACCCTTCGTACATTTTCACGGTGGAAACAACATGGGATTGCCGTCTCTCTCCGTCGCTGTCTACCGGCCTCGCTATGGCAACTTCCAGCACTGGGCTCTCTGTCTCCATACCGTCTTTGAGGATCTAATTTAGGTCGACGGAGAACATCCTCACTTCGCCAAGGTGACCTCATCTGGCAAACCTACCGATAACAACTCCCTCCTTCAAACGTTTTCATGTGGCGAAATCGGAATTCCTGACATTGCGACTGTGAAGCGAATTGCGGATGGGGCAAGAGTCGACAACGAGACGCCTGAATGGGATTGTCAGGAATATGTCCTGGAGATACTGGAGGCTTGCGAGCGGGAGGGGAGTCTAGAAGAGGAAGGACCTGATTATGCGGAGGTCAAGCAAATTCTACGTCAGAGACGAGGGCCAGTGTTGTGACAACAGACAATTACGTTCCACTCGCTACTTCTTGAGCCATAGAAAAGGGCTTCTAGAATTGGAAGGTTGTTCCTCAAAGTTCTCCGCATTTCGCTGCACCGATCACGAGGTTCCTGCACGACTGGCATGGTACCATCTGCGGGGTGCCTATTGCCTGACAACTTCCTGCCCAAAGTCTGCGGGATCGTCTGATCTGTGCACCTCACGCAATGACAGTGGCGTGCCAAACTATCTCGATTTTGGCCGCCCGAATCGTCTCCATGCCTCCTTCCTCAATGCGGTGGCCGTCTCACGCGTTCTCTCCATAGCGGACTGGTTTTCAATCGCTCTGCGCAGAAGAAAGTGCAGACATTCCTCCAGTGACCCCCAGGCCAAGCACTTGAATACCCCTGGCGATACAGAGTCCCCTTGCGCACCATTGCTGACACCGCCAGAGTTATGCGCCAGTAACTCGCAGCTTACCTCGTCTGCCATGCCCTGGAGTTGCACCAACTCGACAGGGATTGTTGGGAATCCATTCTGCAACCGGTGCCGCGACAACGAATAGGCTTTGCGTACACTTTCCGCGTTATGCGACGCGACAAACAACCGAACGTCCGGGAATGGATCCGAAGCCAATGAACTTGCTGCAGGGTATTGGCGCGTGAGCAAACACTGCACAATGTGGTTGTAGTTTGCGTCTGTCTCCGCTTTGGTGTCGTGGATGCGAGATCGATAGTCGTGGGCAATATACGCGCCTCGAACCAACTTGATCCCTAACGTCCATTTTTCTGCTTGCGCGAGACTGAGGTGTCGACTGACGTTTTCAGTGGATGATTTGAGATATGCTTGGATCGTGTTGAAGACGACCATGTTACCCTGGCGGTTGAAGTGCCTCATCAGATCAATAGTCCAATTGTCGATGGCCGATTGGAAGATTTGCTGCTCCGCATCGATCCACAGCCGCGATCCCTGCGCTGCAGCTGTCGCACAGATGTCTGAAATGGCTGCCTTGATGCGTGGGGGTGGGACCTGGTCGCCTCGTGCGAGGGCTTCCACCGCAGTCGGGCCGGCTCCCGTGAATCTGACCTGTTAGATTCCACTGTTTGGCCGCTGGGGGCACTCACTTGATGTTCATACAGTCGCCGTCCCCGATCATTCTGAGCGTGCGAAGATTGCCGTCTTTCCATTCGTCCACAGCGCGGTCTAGCGCTTCTTGCTTGATGACAGCCGGCACCGCGGGGTCCTTGACATCGATCTTCGCTACCGATTCCCTGGCATACCCCAAAGCCACACCCTTGAAACCCAGGGCCTTCATTCTCTGCACAGACTGACGAACCTCGACTTCATTCTCACCGGCGCAAAAGTGGTTGTAGATTGTCGTGCGCAAGATGCGTCGCATTGCCGGGTTTCGTGATGGGTGAAGCAGTGAGGATCGCGACTCAATCACATACTTGAGCAGCCCCAAGCAAGGTCCGAGCAGTGGAGACGACATCACAGAAGTGAACACCATGGAGTAGATTAAGGTTCTCGTCGGCAAAACTGCCAACGGCCACTGTTTCGGACTCGACAGGAGATGTGGCTGTTCATGTTGCGTAGTCGACGAGTTAGAGGAAAACCTGAGTCCTCTCAAAATCAGGTTTGGGTGTTTCAGCCATGAAAACTTCAGATGCATTGTGCTGATGATTGCAGGCTTTACGAACACGGCCGATGTTACGTTACTTATATGCGCGTCCATTCTCCAAATGAGGGGTTCTTGCTCGCTAAGCCGCCTTACTCTCGGATACGACTATCAGCCGTTCTACAGCATGCAGGATCTGAGTCCCTTTTGTCGGTCAACGTTCGTTTTGTTCCATTTAATACAAAGGAAACAACTATCAAACGAAGAGTTTCGCAACTTCATGAGACTTCCAGCCGTTCGTCTGACCATCCTGAAGCAATTGGTCACCGCTGCCCGATCTCAGCGCCTTCAATATCGCCTCAGCTAAAAGGTCCCCTATCTCCCATCTTCTCCACGTCCAGCATTATTTGCGTTGTGTCATGTTCATGATGGGGAACTTTTTCTCTCACCTCCACAGGATGCATTCCGTCCTTCATCAGGCTGGCCATGCCATCCACCATCTGCGCGCTCATTTCCAGTGCCGCTTGCCTTCCCAGGCCCCAGCATCCATCCATGATTCCGCTGAGGCACGCCGCCATCATCGGCATCGACGAGGTAGTCATCAGGGCCGCGACGTCAAATTCGGGACAAGGGAGCCACTTGACCTTCCCAATTTGCTCGAATACTCAGTTGGCTTTGTCAATCATATTTTGATCAAGCTCGCGAGAGCTGGGCTCCTCGACAATGGTGATTAACCTGCACACTCTCGCTGCGATACTAGGTCTTGCCTGAATCTTGTAGTGTCTGGTCGACTTCTCGAAGATTCCAGTGAGTTTGTTGAAGACTCTTAAAAGGTTCGCCCACTTTTCCACTCCACAAGTGGATGACAAGCTTCCTGGTTCCATCAAAGTGTATTTGCCAGGTCTTCCTCTCGCATCCCTCGCAAAACGCGTCTGCCCTCGTGCAGCGCGCGTTTGTTCCCTTCTGAGCCAGAGAGGAATGTAACTCGATCGGAGTCTGCTGCATGCTCGGTCCGGAGCCGTTCAGCGAAGGCTTCGGTCTTCGTGGTAGCAATTAATTGTTTGGCAACGAACTGGTGGTGTGGGGGCGGCGCATCGTCAGAGGTCGGGAGAGTTGCACGGAGGAGATCTGCGAGAACTGCGGAGCCGATGGTTTGTGTTCTCTGTTAGTATGGCCATGGCTAGATGGTCATCTCAGGGGGTTACTAACCGCATCCAATAATGGCAATCGTCTCGGAGATAGTTTCCATGTTGGCCTTTTCGGACTTGAAAGACATGGTTTTAACTTGTTGCTTCGAGATAAGCTAAGGTAAAACCTTCGTTATTATATGTTGCTTGTGGTTGGTGGTTGTTGAATGAGGAAGAGGCCAATGCAGATGCAACTGGTGACGTTTCTGGACGGAGGGAACGCGACTTTTTACATTGGACTCCGGCTCAGAACCCAGTACAACATGAATGACTTCTGTCAATTCAAAGCATTCCCTGAATATGCTTCAATCAGTCAACCAGATAATGTATTGGCTCACCGATGAATGGACCCACCTGCGACAAATTTCCATTGCAGACACTTTCTATCAATGAGAATGAAGGCCTCTCGGACAATGAAGAGCCGTAGACATAATGAACCATCATTCAAAGACCTTCCATTCATCCTCACTGAGATCTTTTCAACAACTACAGTCTAAGCCTCCATCAAGGAGCATGGTGTAATCAACGTGCAGGTTGTCTCAGAACTCAGATCCCATTCAAAAATATACCTTGGGCAGGAGATAAAGCATATCGAGACCAAAACTCATTATCTGTCCCGACCCGCTTGAATGCCATTCAGGACAATAAGTTGAATGCACTTCATTCAAATGCAGACGCTGGATAAACAAATGAGAACAACGAAGTGCAGCATGTAGATACCTTCCAGGTTGTGTCATACAGTTACAAAGTCAATAATGAAAGTCCCAGCACCACCAAAGGAGACTCAAAGCGCGGAACATGACACTGGATTCATTGATCCTTCAATGTCACTGTCACTGTCACCGTCACTGACGAGCTCTTGGATCCCATTATGGGTAGTGGGTCTTCAGGTTACAGTACCTACCTACACGGTTGATCCCACCTCACCCGCAAACACTACCCGTGGCTACTTAGCCACGGCCGGGCGTAAGAGACCCCCGGTGACACTAGCAAAAGGCACACCCCACTGCAGTCTGGATGAAGAAATGGAGCGAGGGACTTGACTGTCACGTTGCAACTCGACGAACAAGCCTCTGAGAGAGCCATCCCGACTCCAGGTGTCAAGGCCGAGTCAGCTACTGCGGTGGGATACAGACGTTAAACCTTTAGAAGGTAGATGGCAACTGCGGGACAGCGGGGCGGGGCGGGGCGTCAGAGAGGACAGTGCAGCGTCCTCCCAAGCTTGCTGTTGATAGTAATCACATCATCCGCGGGAGACGAGCACAGCAAAGTATATTACAGCTTTGGCTAACCAGGTTAGCTAGAGATAGGTCAAATTGAAGGCGGGAAGTTGTGTTGGTCCTGCCCTGTCTTGCCTGGCCTCGCCTCGCCTGTAGTAAGCCACCGCAGGAGGGAACACATGGGGGCAGAATATTACACCAATGGACAGAGAGATCTCACATCACATAGATTAGTTGGAGATGAACAGTATGTCAGAGACGGGAGAGGCATATGATATGTGAGGGGCTGCCCGTATAATATTCCAGGTTTGGGCGGGTGGTCGCAACCGGTGGGTGGGTAGTGGACGGAGCCCGATAGAGCGGGCAGCGGAGTTGCTCGAGCGCGGACCGATGAACCGGCTGAAGGATGTTGGTCTTCGAGAGAAGATTGTTTTGGTGCGAGAGGTGCGAAAGATCTCCATGGTCTCGGTGCGGGCAGTCAGCCTCGCGCGTGTCAGCATATCGCCGCATAGCAGTGATCCGGCGTCCCGCTCGTCCCGCTCCGCTCCTAACATCCGCCCCGTCGCGATCCCCGCCCCGGGCGACCCCGAGCACTTTCGTAACCAGGAAGTGACAAGGCCGCTGTTTGGGTATGCAAAAGGCTCAAGCGACAGAGCGACGCTGTATAAGCACCAAAAGGAGGATTCACGATGGACTGGGAAACTGACCCTCGTCGAAGTACAAGATGAGGTTTTGACCCGTTGGTGGATACGTCGGATCGCCCCCCGACGGCAGTGAACGCAGGGGCGGGATGCGAAGGATTACTGACTGGCGGAGAGAGGTAGACTACAGCCTACACAAGGAGCGTGACCAAGCCATCTCCCGGTGACTACGGAGTACATACCACCCTACGCGAAAGCTGCTCCTCCTCCGCGTGATGCTCGCCCAGCACGCTCACCACTCCAGCCCCCCTCATCATCTGCCGATAACTCCAAGAGCTTTGCAGGCCTAGAGAAGAGATCGAACCCCCCTCCACTTCTGTGTTCCATTGGCATCGACCTCTCATCAGAGCCTCTCGATCTTCCTTGTTGGGAAACAGTCGGCGAACAGTCCCTGGCCATCCTCAATCAACCCACCAGCGTCTTCGAGATAATATCGAGATGCATGGCCCCGATCTGCCGGTCAGTCGGTCGGTAGATGCGCGCCGCGAAATCGGGGTGAATTCCTTCGCGACGCGTGCGCAGCGACTAGCTCTGTCGCCGGTCGCGGGGAAGAGCGGGGGCTGTAAACCAAAGGTGTGGCACAGAGCCGGGAGCTCATGAGAATAGGATGAAACGAGGTATTGGATGTCGAGGTGTCGCGAACTGTGTGATTCAAAGGGCAACGTTCACGACCTTGTGGGTCGTGCGGAACGTGGTAGGGGGTCGACGGCGGCGGCGGGAAACGAAGAAAGAGCAGGAAGCCAGAGATTCGCGGCGGTAGAAGCAGAATCAAGTGGAGTGCATATCTGGATGAGGAGGTAGAGGAGGTGGATCGAGAAAAAGAGAGAGCGGGAGAGTCCAGAGCTCCGAAGCAGCAGCCGGTCGCATGGAGTTCGGAGGCGAAGAGCCTGCTGCGGGATTGTTAGCGGAAAGAACCCGATAAATCAGACCTACTGAATGATGCGAGAGAAGGATTATGAATGCCTGTTCAAGGACAAGGGCGAGGGCGAGCACAAATTGACAACAGGAGGAGAGTGTGAGGAGAGGAAGCTGGAGGAAGCTGAAGGGGGGCACAAAGGCGGGATGGCGTCTGCGGCCTGGAGATTGAGGCACTAAGTGCAAACACAGCAAACAGCATAGTTATGCTCTTATACTCTCATACTCTACAAGCCTGTGAGCTAGTCAAGCCTCTTTGCAACGCCCAGTTCCATATTGAAGGTTCTCGGTGCTTGAATACTGGTATTGATGTGCAGACTACATTGGCGGTCAAGACAGACGGAAAGGAGATTGACGACTTGGTAGAATGAGGGACTATATAAGCACGCATCAACGGAAGTGTGGAACTATACGAATAACTTCGCGGAACCGCCCCACCGGAACTGGGCGACCGGCGATCGTTGGGGCACCATTTGGCTTCCATCCTCTGGCTCGTATCCACAGAGCCACACACACTCTCGCAGTGCCTGACAGGGGTTGCGAGCTGCAGCCATCATGATCCCTGTCGCTCTTGCATTGCTCTCCATTGATCCTAGTTGTGCTCTGCCTGACAGTTTTTGAGCTGTTCCACGTGAATCCTTCTCGCTGATGTCGATGGCTGATGTGGGCCTGGGCTTAGGAGGCCCTGGAATCTCCGGTGGCAGATTTGCCGCGTGCTTGAGCGACCTCACATCACATGGCAACCGGTTTTACTCCAGAAGAACGAAGAAAAGGCGGCCGAGATATGATTCGGGCGGGATCTCAATGATGTTACAGTGGCTGGACCCCTAGGTTTGACATCGATCTCACGTTCATCAGCGCATGCCGATCGTAACAAAGGCTAACGGTCTGCTTTGCCTTTGCGCCAAGGTGAGCGGGTTTTTACAGATATAACTCGCGTTCCCGAAACCACTGCTGACCACCCTACTGAAGGAGGCCTAGATGGGTAAAAACAATACCGGACAACTTAGTGGGTGTACGCGGTGCAGTCATCCTCCTCGAGGACAAGACGAGTGACTGTGGGTAGTTAGTTGGACTCTTGAGTGTATTCCTTACGTGCAGAGGATTCAATGTTTTGGTTTGACAGTGATCGGCACCCCATCGCTCTGGCGGGCCTCATGCGATTGGAGGGAGATTCAGCCTGACAGCAAAATCAACGATAAGGTATGGTGCGGTTCGTGGGGAGCAATTCGCAGTAGGGCGGGGTGTTGCAGAAGGGTCTGCCATCTACAATGCGCGACATTGACCTGGACTACCACTGCCCTCTCATTGGGAAGAATGCTGATGAGAACGAGTCAAATTCCTATCCATACGAGATTCTAGACTGGAATTCTTGAATCGAGGCCAACACTGTCACCCGATGACATTTCCCCTGAGCTTTCCGGAAGATTCTTCGTTCCTCGCATTGGCGATTGCCATTTGAAAGTTCCGGCAGCTGGTCAAGGGTAGCCCTAGCAGGTTGAATGTAAGCTAGCGAATCCGTGCCGTCTCAAGATAGGCTGCTTCGCTTCTCTTCCCACGAGCAAACAAAGTGCGGGCGCTCCCATAACTTTGGAGTCCATTGAACCAATCGAAACATCAATTGAGTATGGCAAAGAAGTCGGTGTAGACATCTCATGGAGGTGAAACCGCTAGGTGCGTCGCTCTTCTCCCGCACATCAGCTGGCGCAGCTACGGTAATCGGGGCCACGGAGCCGCTGACTGCGAGAATCAGATCTGGAGCAGTGGGCGCTCTTCGCAACTCTCTTTGCGTGCGACTCAATCGTCGGAGGATAAATGGACTGCGGGAACAATCAAAGTTGCAATCTACTGGTTATAGGCTTGGTGTCGGAATTGCGCAGGGCAGCAGGCAGCCCACTCGCCTGTTGGTATCAGCGGCGTCCGCCAGGACACATCCGTATCTGGGGCTGCTGCCTGGGTATGCGAAGTCTACGGGGCCTACATGGGTATATTTTTTACACTTTCTGTGACGATGGCGCATCTCCAAACCAGGTCCTGGCCAGGTGATGGTTTACATTTGTGCAATTGAGCGAGGATCATAAACGTACTCGCCATTTGGCTCAACTGCAAGTGTAGCGTCGGCTGTATCTATGCCTTCGTATGTTTTTGTAGTTGAACGACCTTGATGAGTCGCTTTAGAAGCCCCATCTTTCTTCTCATCGATTCCCCATTCATCGAGCGTCCCTCTCTTCGTGTTGATGTTGCGAATCTTCGACCCTTTTGTTCCCATTGCTCATCGAAGTCTTGTTTCGTCCCCGTCTCCCACCCTCGACGCCTCCTCGATTCCCTACATACCGGCTGGCTCTCGCTTCGTTCTACTTTGCTCTCAATTGTCCATCCGTATCTTTGCGCCCTCCACTGACCCCACCAACATTGCGTACTGCGGCCTGGACAGCTATCGAGAATGCCACACGATAAACCCGTCGATGCCCTCCGAAAGGCTGCCTTCTCAGTAGTTCGGGATATGTCGAAGGCCCAGGAGCTTAGGCGCGCTCGGGTGCTTCTCGTGGGCAGGTTGGCCAATACTTGCCTACTACCCCCAAAGCTGTTGGTCTTTCCCTCTCCTCCAGGCCCTGTTCCTCTAATTGGACAAGCCGACGTGGGAAACGGAGGAAGTCTTTGGGACTTCTTCCGCAGGATCGGGGCAGTCAACGGGCCTCTAGAGCGTTGTGGAGAGGGGGTGATGAATGAGAACCGCTTTTGACACTAGAGCTAACGCTTGGTAAAGATATCTTGTCCCCGCGATAGATTGATGATAAGGTTGTAGTGGTCTAGCTGCGATGTGGATACCCTGGTTGTAATGTCGACTTGTCCCGTAATAATATAGCACAGCTGTGCTGCAACTCGCTGCCATCGCCGGCCACATCTTCTCTACAAATTCACACACTAATCCATTCGAGTATGCTACAATTCAGAAGAGTGAGATAAAGATCGACATGTCATTAGAACTAAAAGCAAAAATTGCTACCGACCAGACGTAGCAAGAATACTATTCTCAGTAAGACTCTGATCGCCCGCCGAAGAATTAACCAGAACAACTGGACTCTTAAGCAGCGTAACAAGTGCATTCAGAATTCCAAACTCCATCTTCAGCTTCAGACTATACAGCACAGCGGTATACCCCGTGACCGTATCGCTGAGATCCATGTAGATCTGCGCGATCATGCCGATGTCGAGGATGATCACGGCGCTTTGCACAACAATCAGATAGACCATTACCTTCTTCCCGGTCCGCCCCTTTGCGAGAACTATTGGCTGCAGATTCCTGTATGCCTGCACGATGTAGATTGTGCAGGTGATGAATTCGCGCGCGAACGCCATGGTGAAGAAGACCCGCTCGGAGTGGTACTGCGCAGGCAGGAACTGAAGAGCGCCCGCGGCGAGAGCAAGCTGGATAACAAGCTGCACGGGAAAGGAGAGAGCGGTGGTAACGATGATCATGACCAGGACGGCGCGGAGGACACGCGGGTTATGAGGGAGGACGAGGTAGAGGCGGGAGTAGAGGACGAGGATCTGCGAGGTCATGAGAGTCGGGTAGCAGAAGGCCCAGATGAACCCGCCGACTGTATTGCCGTCGGATCGGAAGAGGCGAATGAAGACCGCAACGACATACCCGACCAGCGCGATGGTCGAGACGAGGATACTCCAGAAGTATAGCCCACGGCGGCGCTCGAAGGTGCTGAAGATCCAGAATAGGAGCTCCGCGGCATTGTAGGCAGCGATGGAGAAGAGGATCGGGTTAACGAGGGTGAGGGGTGTCGCTATTGCAATGTCCTGGTGGTACTCAACCATCGTCCATGGCCCTGGTATTTATTGGGACTCGAGGGAGGGACGAAGAAACGAAGAGCGAGAGGTGAGAGAAAGAACGAGCTATCCTTCAGCCTCGAGGGCGAGATCGCCGTCATATCAATCGACCCAGCGCCTAGGTTTTTTTTAGCTTTCTCCCTCTTTCAGATCTCTGGACTATCATATCGCAAGCCGTCAGTGGAAAGCTAGTGGTGTATCCAGTACCTGCGGCGTCGCGAGACAAAGAAAGTCTATGCACTGATACCAGCCGCAATTCTTGTCGCGGTAACTCATTGGTCTGGAGCGAGTGGGCGGATCAGGATTGGAAAAGCGCCGCCAGAGGACGTGTCATCTTCGTCCAGTCGCGATCGATTCCATTCCCTGATGTACAGTCCTCATTGCTGATCCGAAAGATATCCTGGGAGCCCCTTTTGCACGCACCGTCATCAGAGCTCTAACAGTCTAGCGAGCTTTCAACATCTTGCAAGAGCTCCAGACACTAAAGCAACAGCTGTCGATCGTGATATACCATGCATTCGTTGAGTCCGTTGGGTTTTCCTAACGTTGCATGCTAAGATTGCCATTTTGACGCGCCGATAACGAACGGAGCCAGAAATGCGCAAGTCAATCATCCTTCGGGTCTCAACGTTGGGAACTAATCAATTAACTCTCATCGCTACGAGCTCTACTAGCCCTAAATCGCGACCACGTTACATACGCGGGTGCAATCGGCTGTCCCGTGACACATTTCTATGGAGATAGTCCAAGCTTATCCTTATGCGGAGCATTGATAGAGGGTATACGGCTACGACCAGGGTACACAGCACAACGTGGAAGTGACACGGAGGGGCTTCAATCCCAAAGCATCCGGCAAGGAAGCATATCTGATTGATTGTGTAACCGTCGGGACTCCCACATCCATGCCCTCGTCATCTTGCCGTCCTTTATCTACGGGCTGTTCTTTGTACATTCAACTTGAGGCTTACTGCTGTCAGCGGGGTGGTGTGTTAGTTATACTGAGGTAGGTAGATGAAGGGCATTAATGGGAACAGGTTCCCACCACGGTGGTACTCACTGTGCTTTCGACTATCGATGTCGAGATTATGCAAGAGCAGTGTCATTCTCATCATCCGGTAATGGGAGGTAAGATTGAACGTAAGGTATGCATGCCATCACAAACAGAGTATCCTCCTCACAGCCAGTTCTGGAATATTTTGTTCTTGTCGTCAAGGTACCGCGGCCGGCAAATAAATACCTCTACCGAGCGTGGACGACTCTAGGATCAGACAATAAATAGGCGCCTCAAGTTTTGATAGGGAGAACGCCATTCCCATGTTGAACTCCTTGAAACCAACCCAGAATCGACACAAGAGCACAAGTAGGCGCTGTAAGTAATTTCTGATTAAGGGAGTACTGTCAAAGGGGTTGCTAGAGTTGTACTGTATGCTTGCATAATACTCGTCGAGGTATGGCAATACGTAATCAAACAAGACTAGACATAATATTCCAAGGAAAAACAGAAGCACAATCAGGAAAGTTATACAATCATATGACGCTGCAAGAAGGGAAGCACACGGCCAACGGGCTCCCTCAGACAGACCCGGCAACCCTGGCGTACGCCTTACAATTACCAGACCCGAATTCACCAAGTCCAGTGGCCGCTTTAGATGCATCGTCCGAGCACTTATCGATAACAGAATAAGCAGCCAATGCAACGTCGGCATAGGTATAATGACACGTGTCGTCCCAGTCGGACCTATATAGAACACCGATGTCGCATGACGTTGAAGTCTGTTCAATTTAGTAGATAGGATCAGTCTAATGCTCTCATGTACGTGAATAGATGATGACTGGAGGACACGAACATCAGTAGCCTTCAACAGTCTGCCTTCCCTTTCCCGGGGAATCTCCGTTCCAGGCTCCTGCAGAAGGAACTCCAACGCCTGCGTGCAGTTGCCAATGTCCGTTGGCTCCGTCTGTAGACCAAGGCCGCAGGAAACTAGACTGTCTGCGTCCACCGTCCGGTCGATGTTGCCCCAGGCGTTCGCATAGGCTTCGTACACGCCGCGATCCAGGGCGACCCCTGGCTTCTGATATACTGGATCCTGTTCCTCCATTGGGAGCGGCATCCGGTTGCTGCAGTCTGTGTAAACGAAGATCGTCTCTCCATCAACTGTGCCGTCTTGGTTGCGCCATAGTTGTTTCTGGCAGTAGTTCTGGATGTTTGTTCTTTTGTCATGGTTGCAGGAGATTTGGAAGCCGGGGTAGTAAGAGATGAAATCCTCGGTGGTCATGGTTCCACTTGAGTAAGAACCTGGTAAGTTTGGAGCGAATATATACTATGGAATGATAAGATCTACTTACCACGTCTCTTTGAGAACAGGTACAAATGTGAAGTACCCACACTGTCCCATGGGCAAGTTCACAGAGTGTGTCCGAGCGAAAGCATCGGCACTGGACATAGTGAACCCTCCGGTAATACCAACTGCCAGGGCCTTCTGAAGCTGGGGGCTGATGCTGAGTGACAGGCCTACTGTCCGAGTATGAGTTTCGGAGATGACACAGGTTTGAGGTCCGTGGCAATAAGTATTCGCAAAAGGCTGCTCGACTCCATAGATGAAGTTGGTTCGGACTTGACAGAATGCTGCGCAATCGTTGACCTGCCACGAGCAGTGGTCACATTCCTGTTTCTCATTTTGAGTATATTTAGGAGGGCATTGCTCCCTGTATTCGTGGTACAGGACTGGAGAGGCGTTGACCCCATCACAGGGATTTCTGCGCTGGAGGGCCTGGCTCACTGGAGAGGCCATGACTGTGGGAATGGGAAGACAAAGTAGGAATAAAGCATATTGTAGGATAGAAGTGCTAGAGGAAACCATTCTGCTATACTTTTCTGTCATAGAATCGAGTAAAAGAAAGAGGAATGCTTTGTCCTGAGTAGATTCCAGAGGTGATTATTGCCACCTTATATAGCTCGAGCCCTAACCGCTGAGGTTATATCAAGTGTGCTTGTTTCTTCTATCGTGCTCTACCAGAGCTTTTGTCGGCGCCAAATATTCACGATATCAGGCCAATACAATCCATACTCTACACCTGCGAATGTTGGTTTCTGTCTTGGCTCTGGGCCTTTATGCAGGGTGTCTGCGGTAAGTACCTGCGTGTCCAAAACAGCTCATGGTATAGGATGATCAGGGTGTGGTATGCACCGTCCGAGTTGGTTCAGCGCCAATATAGGAAACGAAAAGTGGGCGGGCTAGAATCACCAACAGCCATGAAGTAAGCGCTGCGAGTATACTAGACAGGGATCCATGTCTCGTAGCCGACTATACGTGCCTTTGAGCTAGTAAGGACTTGAGTCTTCGTTAAAATAGATGCGGTATACCGAGCTAGAGCCTTACTAAAGGTCTGGGCACAGCGCGTAGCTGCTTGGATCCCTGTAGAACGAGCTACGACTACAGGGCCTATCACAGAGCTTCCCTACTGTTGGTTCCTGGGCAGCGCTAATTTTAGAGTTATCGACAGTCCCAGGGCTGCTTTCCGGCGCCTATGATAACTAACCTTTGAATTCACCTCCCGTGTCTCTTCCCTTCTTTTGAGTTTTCAACAATCCGATTCTACTCTCACCATCGCCCACCATAAAACACTGCCACAACCAAAAAGATGACAGAACACCATGTATGTGTGCATATTTCGAATCTTTCTCTCTTTTCTCTAGAACCAATCAAGCTAATCACAAAAGCCCCCGGGACACGCCGACGCCTCCCCTCCCCCTCCATACAACGACATTTTAGACCCCTCCCAGCCCTACAACCAACAAATCACAAATCCATACATGTACAATACATTTCCCCACGACAACGAGCCCCGGGTATTTCGATCGCGCTCTCAATCTCGATCTCGTTCTTACCGCTGGCTACTAGACTACAGAGTGTGGATCTTTCTTTTTTTCGTTGCGGGTATAGCTTTGGTGCTCTATCTTCCTTCGGGATATGGAGGGCCAGATTTCCCGGGGTATATGAAGATTGCGAGAAGATTATCACACTAGAGTGACGTTCTTCGAGTTGTTCGAGCATTTGTCTGCGTTGAGAGAGAGCCAGTCGTTAACCCATCCATGTCACGCTCTTTGTTACAAGGAGTTCCTCTAGGCTTTTGGGATGCGTTGAGTCGGTAATCATATTTTATTTCTTGGTAGCTTTGTGCGGCAGCTACATCGCAAGCGTATATTTCGTCATGGGATCAACCCTATCAAGCGGGTTTCCCAATGGTGTTCCTCAACCCTGTCATTTCCTCGTTTGCCTTGCTATCAACCAAGTAGGCTTCAGTAGTATTTCTAAGCATGGGATTATGGCGTCAGGAGGCTTTGTATAGGGAAGAAGGCTTGATTGACTGGCTTGGAGATTAACTTAAAGAAGGTGGAGGTATGACCTGTATAACCTTCTCCTGAAACGCCCTAGAATGTGATCATATTCGCAAAGCTCTGGGATAAATATAGGGTATGTCTGGAGGTCCAAACAACAGAATTAAGAAATACCTGGGAGAGTAATGAACTCAGCCACACGCGTAGCGATGACCAGGCTACATAAGGCTATCACAGCTGGCGTATACTGAGGAACGGGCTGCTCTTTAATCGGACTTAAGTTTAACCATTAAGAGGCAACACAACCTTGTAATAATAAGAGTAATGATAATAGAAGTTTGGTTAATATGAAACAGATATAAATAGAAAAGCGGCGCCTTGGTTGACCACCCTGATCTCCCAGTCACGCGTGATCAGGGTGGCGTCGCGCGACGCTCACCCCCTACTGGATAAACAACCTTCCATTTCACGATTTCAGCACAATCTCAATCTATTTCTAACGGCAAATAAACCATCAATCCTCCTAATCAGGGGCCTGGCATCGAGGTGAAACATTCCTCCCCGTCGCAACCCTCCTCCAATCCACGGGCTACGCCACAGAATGCATTACCCTCCCGTTTGTAGGCGGACCACCCACAAGAAGCGCCTACGGCGACGCGGACTACATCCGGGAGAAGTATCTCACTCCGCTGATCTCGTCGAATGGGGAAATGGTTATTCTGATGCACTCGTACGCTGCTATCCCCGGAACAGAGAGCGTCAAGGGCCTAGCGAAGGATCTAGTGCAGGGAGGGAAAGAAGGGCGGGGTTGTCGGCCTGATTTATCTTGCGGCTGCTTTGCCCCCCACTTGGAGGGTCGATTGAGAGGATGTTGTTGGTGGGGGGAGGGTTTTATGGATGTTGATGTACGCCTAACTACCTTGCCTTCCGGAGGGCCCAGATGGAAATTGACATGGTATCAGGACGGCATGGTGCTCCCCCGCAACACCCGCTTAACATTCTACAACGACCTCGACGACGGGACAGCGACAAAATACCTCAACGCGCTCGTCCCGCACGCGCCAGAGGCCATGTGTACCCCAGCTCATGCCTCTCAGGCGACTGTCTCCCCGACGCAGAAGCAGGCGCAGACGCAGAAGCAGTCGAAGACGCAGAAGCAGTCGAAGACGCAGAAGCAGTCGAAGACGCAGAAGCAGTCGAAGAC